>NW_010540428.1:0-520 GCF_000687285.1 Phaethon lepturus | reverse complement strand
CCCCCCTGCTGCTCCCCTCCCCTGGGCTGCCGCTCCCATGGCCGCAGGTCGGTTCAGGGCCTCCCCGCGGACTGCCAGCACGCAGTGGGTGCCGGGGTGGCACGACAGGCATCTCCCCGGGGTTGGGAGAGGGCAAAGGGCATGTGGAGGGGCCATCGCCCACCTGGGAGGGAGCCATCAGTCCCTGGCACAGGGCACGGCACTCCGGCACGCCTCCATTGCTGGGACTTGGCATGGACAGGGAGATTTCGAGGCTCCCTGGCACTCAGTAGCATTTCTTCCTGTGGCGACCAGAGGCAACACTGCAGTGGTGCAAAACCCCAGCACTGGGTCCCCTGCCAGCGGGGAGTACAGCAGTTGCCTCGCAGCCCCAGCCAAACTCTTGGGGGGGTGCGTCTCTCAGCTCGGGACTTCTTTGGTGCACGGGGCCAAAATTTCGCACAGCTGCACCCCTTGCCCCTCAGCCCCTCTCTCCGGCACTGTCTCCAGGCAGAGACCTGGCGGTGGACGGCAGCATGGC
>NW_010540427.1:64379-78125 GCF_000687285.1 Phaethon lepturus | reverse complement strand
GTTTATCTCCTCCTCTTCATTAACCGAATACCAAACCAGCCACCCGCTGCCCGTGCGAGTGCCAGGTTGCTCTATTTCAGCACGACGGCTGCTTCGTGCGCACCAGAAACGAAGCCCAGCAAGCGGGGTGGAGGCGGCTCGTGACAAAACCCCCGGTGCAAGGGCCCTACAGCAAAATGGCTGCCTGCCCGTCAAGCGCAAAACAGGTCCTGCTAGCGCAGGCAGCTGGGTGACGTGCACCCGCCTGGTCCGGCGGCCGGTATATGGGGCCAAATTGCCTGTACTGCGAGAGTAAAAACGACCTCCATGTCAGGCATGTGAATGAGAAAGGTCAGCTGTCCTCTCCCCTTAAAATGTGCTCCCAGCATGCTGCAGCCTGCATGCTGGCAGCCGCAACTCGCTGAGATTTTTTTTCCTTCCCGCTTACGATTTTCTTTTTTCATTTGCAATGAATTGTGAATGACCAGATTGTATGTGAATTATGCACATCTGAGAGCCCTGCTCCGTAAGGAAAGCCAGTATGGGTTCCTGCGGAACATGGTGGTGTCTGCTCTGAGAAGACTAAAAGCCTGACCTCAAGCATCATAGCAGAGATTTTAGTCTAGGTTCTGAGGGAAGGACAGAACGAGAAGCAAAAGTATTAGCAACTGTTGTTTCATGACTTGGAGGTTACATGAAGCGAGAAGATCTCTCCAAGTCAGACAAATAAGAGGTGTATGAGTCAGAGCAGACTGACTCCATTTATTGCGTGAAATGCCTGTGCTCTCTTGTCCAACCTGTCCCGCTCCCAGCCCTGCTGGAACTACGTGTGATGATGCTAAGTTATTTACCATGTCTCCTCAGGTAGCCTCCAAAGCTATTAGATTTTCCCTTTTGATAACGTTTCCTACAGACTATAAAAAACAAACAGCAGAATTCCCAAAGGGAAGAGAGTAGCACTGCACTTCTGGCCAGGTCTGACTGTACTCGAAGAAAGGAAATTCTCACTGTGAGTAAGGGGCCACACTGGTGCGAAATAAAACTCTCTTCAGCGGTGAGGCACTGCTAAGTGAGCTAGAAGAGAGTTTGACATCCAAGAATCAATTTTCTCATGTCTAATATTTACTCACTCTGTCAGAAGCAGTGTTAACTATGAGGGACAGACATAAATATGTTGATAAGTCCATTACTGTAGCAACAGTATTAAGGAACACATTATTACAACAGTCAGGAATGAAACCTTGTAATGAAGGAAAACAAAAGCAAGAATGAAAACTTTCTGCCATTTTGAGCTCAACAGCTTACAATTAGGACAGTTTATTTCTAAGAAAGAGAATTCAAGTGTATTAACAGCTCCCGTTCATTTCCCCTGCTGATTCGACAGCTCTGTGAGCGGGGAGGTGTGCCTCTCTTTTCTTCTGCTTCCTTGGCCATGGGAAAGCCCACAGACTGTACACAAACCCAGTTCTCCCTTTATGTATAGAATTGACCCAAAGCATGTTTATTGCCTCAGAACAAAATTCTCAAGTTTTTAGCTATGCCATAATTGTATGTAAAAATTGTTTTCCTTTTTTGGGGGAGCTGAGTAATCAGCAGCTTCTCTGACCCACTTCTCAAAAGATTTGTTGCACATCAGTGTCCTCAGCCCTTTTACATCCACTAAATACCTTCCACTCACCTAGGATTATCTTATCCTCGTTTGATCTTGTAAGCATGGTCCCACATGTCTGCTTATGGCACAGTCAATCTGCTTGCTCTGCTGGTAATCCTTGCTATTATTTTATGAAAGTTTATCCTAGATAGTCCAGATTTTACTTTGCAGGGGGTTTAGTCATATTCTGACATTGTTTTTGTCAGACCTAGTTTTATCCAAATACTGCTACTACTGATAGAGCTCCCTTAATTATGTTCTTGACAGAGTATAACTTAGGCATTTTTCCTGTTAGGAAAGAATGTTTTAATGCTAGCATTAGAGCTTATCATTTACCAGCCTTTGAGGTCAGCCACCTCACAGTGGTTCCTGCAGTGCCTTGGTTAGTTTCCCACTGGCCAGCCCCCAAACTTGCCCCTAGTAAAGGGAATTTTCAAGTGCGCTCTGTGCAATATCAGCTAGTGAAAAATTAATTTATGCCCAGAGTTACCCAGATTTGCCCTACCCTAGAAGGGCATATGTGTTTAGCTAATTTCCTTATCTAAATATTCATGCATCTCAGTAGTGCTATGCATTTATTCCACCATAAATATAACAGTGATAAATCAATGAAGTTTGCACAATTTAGTGAAAATACAGCAGGCAATTCTAGAGTTTACAAGAGCTGTGGGTTTTTTTGAATCAGCTCTTTAAATCCAAAGTACAGATCTCGGAGACATTCAGTATGAGAAGGGTGTGCTTTCCAGGCCCATTGATTTCTTTATCATTGGTCATATTTATAAATTATTTTACTTCTAGGAAATTTTAATTCTAGGACAAAATTAATTACAAAATCCTCATTTGCCTAGTGATTATAAGAAATAGCTATTTGGATGTCCAATAAACAACATGACCTAAGCTAGCATAATTTTATGAAACCTGTAAATATTTTCATCCTTGTTAACCTACATCTTTATATGAGTGATGCTTCTCAATATCGAAAACAGTAGTCGTATTTGTGACTCTATTCAAAATCTATCCAGACCTTCCTTTTTATAGAGCATTCCTTTTTAATACTATACCTCATGATATTTGATTCCTAAGATAGAGGGACTGACACGGAAGAGTTCTCTGCTATCAAGATTTCAAAACTAAGAAATTAAGAAAATTTAAACTTTTAATTTCAAGAATTTTCTTTGTTCTAAGTCATGGCCAAGAGAGATGTGTGTGCTTCAACACAGGTCCTCAAAAGTATTAAGCTTTTGCAGCATCCCAGATATTTCCCATGCTGAGGAATTCTTGGTTCCACCTTAAGCACTAAAGGTGCATCTAATATTATTCACAAAAGGGGTTGCAGAGGGAGACTGAGCATCACACGGATACATCACTGCCCAGGTTAGGTCTACCACATGTCCCGATATGTGGTGATACGAGGTCAGTAAATCACCCGGATTACTTCTGAGCAGGGCAGCATGGCTGTGCAGATGTGCCAGGAGTGCTCCATGTTTTGCCACGCTCCATCCTTCATCCATAGGGATGGACGTGACCCAGTGCTTGGGGTCTGGGCTGATGAGGGAGGTGAGCACTGCTGGCTATGTGGGATGCTGAGCCATCGCTCCTCACTGCTGACGTAGTTCCCCTTCTCTAGAGCTTAGGGCTGGAAAGGTGCTGCCTGGGAACATCAGCAGAGCCAATTTCTCACCCTCGCTGGTCCGGCAGAGGCGTGTGGAGGAGACAGGGTGCTGGACATTGACCGCACTCCTGTTGCGGTGCCCACAAGCGTTCGGTGCCCTCCCCTTCCTGTGAATCTAGGTTATTTCTCCCAGTATAGCACTGGGGAGAAATATGGGGAGAGGCTGAGGGGGAGCCATCTGCCATATCCAGCGGCCTCCTGACAGCTGGGGACATCTTCCACTGTGTGGGAGGCTGCAGCTCGAACCCCTGCTGCAGCCTGAGGATTTCAGCCCAGTTTTCATGTGGCCAAGGCCAATGCTGCAAATAACAAGTGGGGAAGATGGAGACGTGCAAGCCCTCTCATGCCTGATGCGCTCCAGACGTGCCTCAGTGGGGCTGAGGGGCAGACCAATATCTGCCTTCCAGGGTCCCACTTCCCTGTGGGCTTTGCTTTAAGGGCTCCACGCAGAAATGGAGGCATCTGTGGAGATGCCCACTGTTGAAAGTATGGGTGCTGGTGGGATTTTAAAGGAGACAGAGTGGTGGGTTTTGACTCACAGGCTCTCAGACCCCTCTCCAGCTCAGCAAAGCTTTCTGGACCCAGTGTGTTCCTAGTTCCCCAGGGAGATGGATCTGGACTCCTGCAGAGAGCTCCCATTCATTCCCAAGGTCTTGCACGCAACGCTTCAGCCTGATGTGAGGTTTATCTAAACCCCATGAAGATGAAAAAAACACACAGTTTGCATCTAATCCTAAGTACATTTAGTGAGGTAAAGCACAGTGTAGGCTGCTGGTGCTGATGTTATCAGGCGACGGCACTGTAAAAACCCAGCAAAACATTGAAGTTATTATATTCAAGTTCTGAGGTTTTGAACAGAGGTTTCTAGCAAAACACGAGCTCTGTTTCAGATGCCAGCTCAGCAGAATACTAATACCTGCACTAGTAATGATGTCACCTCCCTGGCAGGAGGCATAATTTTGGCTGAAAGTATTGATTTCTTTAATAAAGCTCGATTTATACACCATACACTCACAAGGCCAGATTATCCCTCACATTGTGCTGTGGAAAAACCCGCAGGCAAGAGCTTTGGTAACCTCAGCCATGAACAAGTTCTGTCTCTGACTGACAGGATTTCATTAACACAGGACAAAATTTGAGGACCCACACAGCTTGTTCCAGTAATACCATTACTGATTTTTGAGGAGGGCAAGGAAATATGTTTTATATTAGATAGCAGGCACAGGGGGGATAGCAAGGTGAAATGGTCTGACTCGGAAATCTGTTTTCGGAAAGCTTCCCAGCTCCATCAGACTGCCAAGGAAGTTGCTGGAAAGATGTTACCCAGATAGCAGATGGCAGCCTCGCTAACTCCATAATGTAAAAAAGCAATGGTTGGGCTGAAAAAAGAGCCCATGTGATGATTTTTTTTCCCCATCCTCCCCTTTCCCAGCAATGACGAGGACCCTACACCCTTCTCCACCACCCCAGCACCGCTGCATGTAGCTTCTTGTCCTGATAAGACAAGGAAAATCAAAGGTGATCCATGCTAGGGTGGGATGGTGATGCTGTTCCTTGCCTGCCTGCCAAGAAGCTGCCTGCTTCAGGGTCCGTTACATCACCTGCGAGCAACCTTCGTCAGAGCCACTGGCAGACTTGGGCCAGGGCTCCTTGCTAGCTGTTGTGAGAAAGAAGAGAGTGGATGGTTTCCAAGTTCCATCGTGTTCCCGTCGTGGAGTTTCTGGCATCCTTACATCAAAGGAAAAGCATTTTGGACTCCACAGAAACAGCTTGAGGGTGGTCAGCAGTAAACCCAGCAACATGCTGATGCCTGCTGGAAACCAGGGCATCTCTGTGGATGCTGTGTTGCTACAAAACGTGTCTTTGGGTGGCCCTCCCCCTGGCAACACGACGTGCTAAGATGCAATGATGCCTCACCTTTCTCAGGATACAAACGTCAGATCTAGGGAGAGGGAGTGGAAGTTTTGGCAGGAAACCTACCCAGCCTCGAGGGCAACAAGCTATTGAGCGTGGTTGGGCCGTAGCTTCTAGCGTGTCTCCTCACAACCAGTGGTGTTTTAATTACCCTGACTGTCTGCAGAGGAGCTCGGTGGGATTGCATGTTGTTCCTGTTCTCATCTGAACAAAAAATGAGCATCGGACTCTTACTTTGCAACTGACTGTAATGCCAATGACAAACACATGTCACTGTGGAGTGTATGAGCATGCTATGAAGTCTCTTTTTCCAGCAGTAGAAAAAGAAAAAGATAGGTATACCTTGTCTGATGTTGAGTCTTCTGGTGGGAGAAAAACATCACTCTCCATAAACATGATTACGCTTCATTAACAGCCCATTGATAGGGAATAGGTGACACTGGGCACCACCTTAGTGGTGCTTCTAAGACTGGATGTGGCAGCAGCAACAAGAGCCAGCCATAAGCTGCAGCCCACCTCTGTTGCATTTGCCTGGAAACTAAGCATCTGGAAGCAGGCTCTGCTGAAAAAGCAAGGGTGTCTTGGCTGCAGGTGGCTTGCTGAGGGATATCTGTGGCTGAGAGGTCTTCCTGGCCTGCAGAGCTCCTAGTTTGGTGCCTAGCAGCTGTCAGTCAGACCCCCTCTGATGAGCCACACTGCGTTCATGTGGTGGCTTTCTCCAGTGGATAGTGGCTATGGGTGAGGCAGCGTTGGCTCCCTGCCACCAAAGTGAGTTTCCATTAGTTCTGGAGGGGGATATGTCCACCCATTCCTATCCCTGACATGTCCCTGGCATGCAGGATTCATGGCAGCAGCTGTGTGATACAAGAGAAACACCTCACAATTGCATTTTCCAATGTGTTTTAGGAAGAACTGAAGCTGAACTGTTCACCTCAGTGCCGTCTGAGGAGGAAAGAATACCTCATGAATTAAATCAGCTAATGCTAATTATTAATTAATCACAGAATCACAGAATCATTAAGGTTGGAAAAGACCTTTAAGATCATCAAGTCCAACCATCAACTCAACACCACCATGCCCACTAAACCATGTTCTGAAGTGCCATGTGTACATGTTTTTTGAATACTTCCAGTGATGGTGACTCCACCACCTCCCTGGGCAGCCTGTTCCAATGCTTGACCACTCTCTCAGGAAAGAAATTTTTCCTAATATCTAGTCCAAACCTTCCCTGGCGCAACTTGAGGCCACTTCCTCTTGTCCTATCACTACTTGGGAGAAGAGACCCACACCCACCTCACCTCAACCCCCTTCCAGGTAGTTGTAGAGAGCGATAAGGTCTCCCCTCAGCCTCCTCTTCTCCAGACTAAACAACCCCAGTTCCCTCAGCTGCTCCTCATAAGACTTGTGCTCCAGACCCCTCACCAGCTTCATTGCCCTTCTCTGGACATGCTCCAGCACCTCAGTGTCCTTCTTGTAGTGAGGGGCAATACAGTTATCATCACTGGTTGGAGTATTTTAATTACCTCTATCATTAAACAGTTGTTTGAAGCAGTAAAAATAGGTCATAACTGTGCCATGGAAACACTGATTATACACAGGGGTTTCAGCAAGGAAAGGATGTCAAGACTGAGTGCTTGGAGATGTCCCTGGGATTATATTAACATAAAGGCCATTGTAGTGCACAGTGAGGACCCGATGTGAGTTGCCAAGAAGAAACTGCTCATCTGGGATGCTGCCTTCCACCATCAGCATTGATAAGCATCAGCCAGCACTGGCACTGGTGCTGCCCTGGTCCTTTGGCCCCACTGCGCTTTCCTGCTCCCATCCCCATCCGTACTCCGTCCCTCTTGTTGGCCATAGCATTAATTAGGGTACACAACAGTTCACAGTTAAAACTAACTGTGCAAAATTCATTTCTAGTGGCAGTGCTGGCTTTGGCTGATCATATAGCTACATCATCGGCAACAAATCATTGTGAGGCACTCTGCTTTTTTGTGGTTTCTTTGGATAACAATTTATGACCTCCTTCCACACACAGCGAGTGAAAACAAGCTGCGCTTAAGAAGGTCACGTTGGCTAGCTATTGCACATCACACAGTCTTGGCAGTGATCCCTTTTTCTTGGCACAAATCCAGAAGCACTAGGAGGTTACAGGGAGTCAGAGCCTCTTCTGTATGGTGCTGATGGTCGGCTTTCAGCGCTTGGCTTATTCATTATCTTTAACGCTGCATTCAAATGATGATGACCATGGTCACGTAACACACACCGTAACAGTGGGCACACCATCCTGCTAAGATAGAACACCACCTCTAAAATACAGGTCTTTTTTTGCAGAGAAATATAGGTGTAAGAAGGCAATGCAAGAGCCTAAAGGGCTTCTACAGATATATTATCACTCGGAAAGGAAAATCCAGCTTTAACAAAAGTTAAATTCTGTGGTTCAGGAAGAAACCCAAACAAGTTACAGTATTTTCCTTAATTGGGTTACAAATGTCACCTTTGGAATACATTTAAAAATCTTTTATTCTTTTCTCTTTGTTGTGCTGTCAGTTTGTTTTTTATACTTCATTGAGCAAGGCAATGAAATGAGGCTGTTGTGCTTCTTATTGATTCCTCTTTGTGTTCAAAGTCAGTCTATCTGTCTAGATGTTGGGCAACAGTAAACTCTGTTTTCTTTCCTAGCACAGGTGAGATCACTATCTGCACAAACTTTAAAAATGAGCAAATTGCCATCGTCTGCCACAGGGTTGTTTCTGGTCTTCCTTGGGATGCAGGTTCTTCCTTACAATTAATTAAAAGATACATTGCACTGTAGAAAGAGGTAGCATGTGTGGAGGTCAGAAAGACAGCCTACTTAATCCAAAAGTTAAGATGGGAGAAGGCATACACCAGAGGTTGAAGGAGAGGTGATTGAAATTTATTGTCTAAAAGGTAGGGATTAAACAAGTATTTTTTAAAAAGGTTCTGGACGTTGTTTTGTAGGCATAAATGGGGAGACCGTGACAGGCAGAAGAGCAAGCGTGAAGCTCAAAGTGAGAAAAAGAGACAAAGAGAGCAAAAAGGGTAAATGTGGAACTGGGGAAAAAAAGATGAGTGGTAATAAGGGAAACTGGAATAGAGAGAAGTAGGAAGATAATATGCAAGATCCCAGTGGAAAAGGTCTCTGGGTGAGGACAAAGAGCCAACATTTAATGCTGTTTGAGACATGAAGACTGAACAAGGAAGACAGACAGTCATCAGCATGAGAGAGCTTTTAGTATTAGGTTGAAAAAGATTATTTTAAAATTCAGAAGTTTATGAACGCCAAACTGGCTATTAGATGCAGAAATATGTGCATTTTCTATATTCCTTGCATGTCATGATACTGCTTGTACAGTAAGATTTATCTTTGATTTTTTTTTGTCCTAAGATTTTTTTCTGTAGCACTCCAGATGTTCAAAAGCTTTAATAAAAAATACATTAATTGAAATTTTAGGATTTAATGGTGATTTTTCCTTACCACCAAAAAGCTTATTCCCCTAATGGAAAATAATTTGTACTTTTTTTTCCGAGACTGAATTTCAAGTCAGAAATGTATATAGCCATATATCTGTATGTGTATATGTAAGTATACACTTCACCATAGTTATGTGCCATTTCTGATCCTTGGTGACACACATTATTATTTACTCTCTATTATTTGTTCTGCACATTTGAGCTCAGTGCAAGTACATACCATCAGTTCAATGTAAATCACCTAAAACTTTCCACTCTTAACTGAAAAACCATGAATTAGCATGCTGTACCCTGCGGTTTAACACTATGCTTTGTATGCCCATAACGGCCTCGGTGGCATGGCTTGGAGTGGGAGGAACAGCAGAAGAGTCCTTTGGCATTTCTCGTTCCCGGGGGCTGGCGTACGTTGTGCTAGAGCATCTGTGGACGCCGGCCGTTGCACTGGTGGGACTCTGGTGGTGCTGCTGGGCTGAAAAAACCCTCCTAAGAGTAGGTGAGCCCTTTGTCTAGCCAAGGCTGAGGCCAAATCAAGAACCCGCTAATGATAGCTAAAAGAGGCCCATGGATTTCAGTAAGGTCTGGATGGGCTTTTACTCCTTTTCCTTGGCCATCTTCCTCCACCTGTAAAGTGAGGATAACAGCAGCCAACATTGGAATAGCCAAGTGGGGGCAATAAGTTTAACTACTGAGAGCCAGTAACAGCTGGCTGCAACTATAATGATCTCACTAATTAAAGGTCAACATACTAGTCTGAAGATGAAATGCTAAGCGTCACTCAAGATGCTGGTCATTTAAGCAAGCAAGCAACCCTCTGTCTGCCTCTCCTTCACCATACGTGGTTTCAGGCTTGTTCCTGCAGTGAGCCACAACATCAGTATTTCCAACAGCAACTTCTCAGCACAACTCGGGCCAAACCCTACAATAAAAAACAATGGAGCAAAAGTGAAACAAACACTGAAAAAATTCAACAGGTATTGCAGCATTAAAAAGCCTTCATATTAATTTTGCATTCCAAGATCTAACCTTTGTCTTTGCTTTACAACAGAAGTGAAAGAGGTTTGTTTCCAGCCTGTGGATATTTGGTGTGAACTAGGCCTTTTAAAGGCCCCTTGGCATTGTACGTGTTCTTCCAAAACCAGCTTTTAATGTCCCAAGAATAATTACATGGGCCTGAAATTCACAACTAAAATTTGTTTTGATTTATTTATATGTAATTGTTGTCATGCAACCAGATACTGTTTTCAATTCAGCGTTATGTTCCCGGCAAAAAGGTTAACAGAAATCAAAAGTAATCATCTTTTCTAAAAAGCAGTAATTTTATGCAAAACAGAAGAGGGTTTTTTTTTTTAATTGCAAAAGATGCAAGGTAAAATAAGACTGCTTTGCAGGTTAGCACAATTTTTACTGCTTGATAATGCTTTCAATGGTCTTCTCTAAAAATTAGAGAAGGGAATGGGGCGATTCCATTGCCTGCCGTGCATTTGGAGTCTGGTGCCAAAACCAATAGGGAAACCAGATGAGAGATGAAGATTTAAACATTGGGTGAGATAGTTGCCGATAATTACATGTTGAGGATAATGAATGCTGGTAGTTTCCATCAGCCTGTGACTGTTTTGTACTCAGGGAGGACTTGCCAAATTCAGGGCACACAGCAGAAGACCTCTCATGCACAAATTGCCTCCTCTCTCACCACACTGGGGTTGCTCTTACCCATTTGGTATTTCAGGAAAAAGTTCTCAAAGTGCTGGTGTGCTTCAGCAGTACAGCTCTTGTTTGGAGAGATGCCAGGCAGGCCAGTCAGACAGCAGATCTGGTTTTGGTTGTGCAGATTAGATACCAAATCCCATTAAGGATTTGGTAGGGCACCTGGACACCCTGGAGGCTTGGGGTCTCGGAGATTTCTACCAGTTTCTTTCCTTGCTCCAGCCTGCTGGTTCACAGCTGGGCAATAAATGCAAGGCTGGCGCGGCACTCGGCCAGACATTTTCTGGCCTGTTCACCCATGTTTTGTTCACTGTGCTGGTAGCTCAGGAGAGGGATTGTGTGTGCTCAAGTAAACTCTGTGCCGGCTCAGTGAGGCTTTCACCACTGAAAATGGAGAACCTGCACTTGTGTGTGGATGTTTGTGAGAGGTTGGCACATCATTAGGGCCTTGTTTGAAATGAACTTTTATAACTGGGGCAACGATGGGTTGCCCGGTCCTGCAAGTGGAGGTCATTGACAGCTTGGCTGCCATCAGGGCACTGCTCTTGCTGCTCTTGGTTGTACAACCAAAGAAAGTCCTTCTCAAATGAGGAAAGTCAGTGATCTTTGGAGTGTTTATTTTAGCTACTGTAACTTCATCTGATATTCAAATCTGTGTGAATGTAACCCTTTCCTGGTGTTTTCTACGCTAACCTCCTCAGTAATGTGTCTGGGAGTAGTTTCTAGGGGTTACTCGCTTGCGTATGCAAACACTTCCTGATACTCATTTTGCTTTCATTGCCTCTCCTGTCCTCCAGCTCTCACCATATGGAAAATGCAGGACACACCATGTTGCCTAATCCTTTATTTTCCACTTTGCCTGGCAGTCTTTTCGCTACCTCCACCCCAAAGCCTTTGTCTGCCTTATTTTACTCCTCCTCGCCTAAGAGCAGCCCACAAGTCGGTACGGAATGCACACATGTGCGCAGACACACGTACACACGTATACATACGTATATACAAAGATATTCTTTTCGTGTTGACTGGGAGGACAACATGGTTTACATCGTCTCACATCTATTGCCCAGACCTTTTCAAATAACTCATGTCAAGTTTCAGTGTTATTTTAGTTTGTCTTAGCAGCACATTTGCAATTGAATATATATAGTCTTTTATAGTTTGATTCTTTTCTCTCTAGTCCAACTATACTTCAGGGAAGAAATGTTGGAAAAATAAATAAATATGAAAGAAAATTATTGTGCAATATACCACTCTAATGTTAGAATTTCACTATGTTATAAATAATTTCATATATAGATGAGGAACAGACTTTTGATTTACTACTGTCTGTCTGAATTGGTCATATATGGTAAATTTCTGTAAAGGGGTCATATTTGACCGAAGGTGTCTGTTATTGTTGGCATTAAGTGATATGCTTTCCAGAACTGCTAGACGACTCATGGCACTGGACCAATTTGTTATTTTGGGAGTAGATAAAGTCTTTGTTTAGCCTTCTGGCACTCAGTGTAGCTCTTAAAAATGGTTTTCTTTGTTTTGCTTTAGGTTTTCTGTTGCTCTTAAATCTGCTCCATTCTATGGGGTTTTGTCACAGGAGACAAGGGGCCTGAGTATTAGGTGTACTCGTTCTTGGATGTCTTCCCAGAAGGCTTGATTTCAGGTGAGTGGGAGGGAGTCACGTGCAGATAATGTACCATATTGTACTTGTACATTGCAGCGTCAGCACTCCTGCATTCGACTAAGACCAGCAGCTGTCACTGTCGCTGATGTTCACTAGATGTCAGATATGATTTTTATATTGTACCACAGCACCTGGAGAAGTTGAATCCTATTTTTTTCCACGTGTAAGTGTTACCTCATTGTGTACAGCCTGGAGTCAAACCCGGTAGAGGACTTGGACAACTAAAGGAGAAGCGTATTTGTACCTGACTGCAAAGATTCCTCAGTTCCTGATTTTAAGGTTGCTGGACCTGCATGTTTACACAGACCTAGAGCTGCCCCAGCTCTGGCACAGATGTCACCTCGGGCCATGGAGGATGCCCAGCGCCAGCTGGGATCCTCAGCAAAATGTTCCTGCCCCACAGCCATTGCCGTGCTTAGTACACAGCCAGGATTGTTCTCGCAGAAATACCATTGCCAGCTTCCCTGAAGGCAACTTGTGGTGCTATTGTGTGCGATAACCTTGCAATTAGAGCAGTCGACAAGAGTCTGGGAAACTGGATTTAGTTCTCTTTCCAGGCGGACAGGATGCCAGGGGTCCCGGAGGACTGTCCCCCTTGCCAGGCTCCAAGCTGCCCCGCAAGAGTGGGCCAGGCAGGTGTGGGTGCAGAAGAGGGGGAGAGCCCGCACTGCTGGGGTGAGGGGTTATCCACCCTGCTCTTCCTTATGCCCAGGGCCGCTTTAGGTCATCTCTCAGGGGCTGCTCACGGTAAGAGCACACTAGCAGTTACCCAGGCGAAAAGGGAGCCCAGGAGCTCCTCCCTGCTCCTCCATCCACTCTCCTCCATGAACTCACTCTGCAGGACCAGGAGTGCCCCAGCCCTTGGGTACTGACCAGAAAAGTGGGACTTTGTGCCCTAGGAGTCCTGAGCAAGAGCTCTGACCAATTATTGTCTCAGCTGTTAGCCCTCTGTCCCTTCCTGCTGTGGTTTGGAAGAAAAGCAGGCATCCTGCTCCATGTCTGAAAGCCGTGTGTTGGGTGCAAAGGAAGGGGGGTCCCTGAGGCCAGCACACAACCAGTGTCCCAAGGGGCTGGGCTGAAGGCTGCCTTTTGGCTCCTGGTTTCTAACTCTCTGTAGTAACCCACCGAGCATGTGAGCTGAGCAGGGCTCTGCCTACTCTGTGTTTACTGAGGCGCCTGTGTGCATCCTATGCACAGCCTAACTGCCGAGCCGTAGCGGTCCGAGCATCCACACCGGTCCCAGGTCCGTGGGCTTGATGCCAGCTGAGGCTTTCATCCTGTTACACAACTGGGACAGACTCTTGTGCAGCTCAGTAGGTCAGTGGGCTCCACTGATTTACAATCTGGAGCAGCTTGCTGGATTTGGGCTCCGTACTTACAGTATTTTTATTGAAGAGGTTCCCAAGGATGTTTTTTCTTCAGTCAGGGCTGAAGTAAGCTCCCTGGTAAAATGCATACTTAAGGACATACCTTAAGTCCCATCAGCTTGAATGAATCTCTAGTAGGTTCTCCTTAGTAGCTTTGCAGAACATGGCTGTGACCTGAGGATCTTGGAGCCAAGTGAGGATTTTAGGCTTTGATTCTCCATGGAAGACATGACCACCCATTCGGATGTGTTGCACAGAAATGACAGTGCTGCCTTTCTGTAGTCTC
>NW_010540427.1:17054-64348 GCF_000687285.1 Phaethon lepturus | reverse complement strand
GTTCAGCAGAGATGGTGAGCTTGGAACATTTTTATGTTTGAGGCTCATAAAATATGTTGCAATCCTCAGTCTTTTGAACTGAAGCCCTTCCATATTTTCTCCAAGTACTTTTTAAAAACACAATCAATGAAAATGTCTCCAGGAATCCCGTTTTCCAGGAGACAGCTCCTCATTCATCTTGAACACCTCTTTATACTGCAAAAGGCCCAACTCAGCAAACACAAACCCACAAATTTACCTTAAGTCCCAAGGGAGCCTCGCTGAGTACAATTCTGGCTTGCGTTAGCATGTGTTTGAAGACTCTGAACACAGAGACCTGATGTTGGAAATATTTATGACAGTTTGACAGCATTGGTTTGGAAACATCACTCCAGCAGCACGTGGATCCCACTCCAGCCCTCAGGCAAGCGGCAAATGGGTGTCGCTGGTGCCCTGTGCTGCAGGTGCTCTGATAACAAAAGTTTAAGTGATTTTTAGAGGGATGAGGAAGAGGGAGCGATACATTTCTGCTGAGGATGAAAATATGTTTCAGCAAAAGGTGAATTTTTATCCAGCATGTGCCCAGTCTCTACAATTTAGGTGGCTAAGTATCAACTTGCAGTGTTGCCCAAAATGTGGGGCTGTACTATGTAGTCCTTCTTCAGTGGTTGCTTGAGGCTGAGGCATATGGATCTCCTGAAAACTCAGCTGATGTGGATAGTGCCGTGGCACAGGTCCCTGCAGTACCCCATGTCCCTGTTCTCCTGAGGCACAAGGCTCCTGACTGCCCCTCCGCCCCCTGCTTTTGGGGGGCTTGAGAGGGAGAACATGCTCCACCATCCTCATATATAACTCCTTGATCCTGGAGTCAAGGCTTTGAAATCTCAGAGATGTCACTTGGTTGGTTTGCAATGCGAGTGAAGCGGCAGGACAAGGAGCGTGGGGTGGGAGGGAGGGGGGTCATGCAATGAGCGCAGCATGAGGGCAGGCTGGCGAGCAGCGTGTCGATGAGGGTTTGACAGGTACCTGCGTACGCTATTCCTGGCCAGATCCTGAAGCCCTCACCCTACTCTTTGCTCAGACGGGCTGTTAACATCAGAGGGTTTGTCTGGATGAGGGGAGGTACATACAGAATGAGAGCATCGGTATTTGATGCCTCATAGTGAGGGGGGAGCTGTAAAGCTTTACAAAAGAATCATTTTAAAAAACAAACTGAAGGGCGAAAGAGGGGTGAGGAGTTGGACAGGAAGGCGAATCTCTTGCTCTGTAGCTAGAATGGGTTTTAGCACAGATGAGCATTGCGGGTACACGAAGGCTCAGCTTCTTTTTGATTCAGTGTTTTGGCCAACTCATCATTTTGCTTGTTTTTGGCTGAGCGGCTGTAGTGGCTTGTTTCCATGGTCATTGTTGGCTCATCAGTTTTACTCAGTTCTTCAGCATTTTCAAAGGGCCCAATTAAGGCCATTTCTTTGAACTTCATCATTAGGGACAGCGCACAGTTTGTGCACTCCAGTTACATGCCAAATCTGGTGCAGCCGTCCCACGCTTGGGGACTTGTGTGCAGCTTCGTCTGGTGCAACTGGGATTTCTCCTGTCTGTACAAGAAAAGTTTTCTATCTGACTTGAATTTCCCCAGGTCTAGAACGATACTCATGAGGGAACTGGAACCCGTGTTTCTTTTATCTTAAGCAGATCTTCACAAACATCTGCCATAAAGGGGGCTTTGAATTACACAGGAGGCAGGGGCAAACGGCATCGTGCCGGGAGCGCTCTGTAGTGCATGGGAACATTCAGTAACAAGATTTGGGTCTTAATTTGAGACTTAGCTAAAAGAAAGGTGTCAAAATATTGATCTTTCCAAATTGTATGCAGCGTGTGTTAGAGCTGGCTGCTGAGGTTTTACTTCAGTCTGCCTCAGAATTGCTGATACAAGTCACTAATGTAAGTATTACTAAAAGGTTCATTTTTCTCCTTTAGTGTGGCTGCTAGTGCTCTGGAGTTTTCAGTTTCATATTTTTTTCCTGAATATTACTTAGAAAAAACACACATTAAATGGGTTGCCTTTTTGGCTATTTTTTTTTTTTTTTAATGGCGTGGGTCAGTGATGTGGTTGAACAAAGCTACGGCCTGGGTCAAAGTCATGCCAAATTGCAAGTGTGCATTCTTTATACCTTTTAACAGGAAAGTAATGTTGAAGGAATCTAGCTACTGTCCTACAGTACTTAGCAATGGATGCATTCTCCTACTTGAAGATTTCTTGGCATCTTATTTTTGTGGGGAAATGAAGCATGTTACATTTTTCAGATTGGATGAGAGGCACATGGACATTTTCCTCTTTGGTCTGGCTATAAACATTACTCCTCGGGAAGTTAGGGTCAAAGAACAGAAATGATACTTCATCTTTGCTTTGTTTCTTAATGAATTAAACAAGTTATTTTCTATTGTCCCAGGCTCTGGCACACCTGAAATGCAGGAATGTTAAATGTGGTAATGGCTGTTTTTCAGTAATAGAATCCTTCTCTCCTTTTTCCTTTTTCCAGCTCTACCTGTTTGTGTCAAATATATCTATCAGTTTCTCTAAGTACTTGTAACTAGGTTTAATTGCAAATACTAAAAAATTCTGTTTCCAGATAGCAGCATATCTGGGAATGGAAATTCCGATTGGCCCAAGTTATGCTGTACAAGCAATAACTATACTTCTGCTACAGCAAATCACTTCATTTGCAACGTTTTAAACAAATAAGCAACCAAAGTGATAAATGCCATCCTTTTACAATTTTTCTCAGAGAAGGCTACTAAAAAAGGACTTGATACATTTATTTTCAATTCAGTGTTCATCTGGGTTCAGTTCTGAGTTATGGAGAAGCTGGATCCTACTCGTATCTCTGCTACCTATTTCAGCAAGTCACCTCAGCCTAAAGCACTGACGGTTATCGCATGCTACTACGTTGATATGTGCCCAGGACCACACGTACCTTCCTTGCCTGCTCCATACGAACACCCAGTGGTGAATAAATGCCGGTCTATGTGTTGCCATCACATGCAATCATTGACAGGACCGGTTTTGGATGAGGCAAGGAACTTGGGCTTCCCTTTGCATCTGTGAAACAAGCTTTTGGCTTTGGAAACTTGAATTAGAAGCTGATTTGCTGGTAGATTTCCGTGTTGAATAAATGAATGCAGGAGGGAAGGGAGAGTAAGCACAACAGCAGATGTAGGTAAGGGGTTTTTAGCCCAGAAGGAGCAATGAAAGTTTTAGGATGTGGACATTTTTCCCCACTGCAGTGTTATGACCCTCATATATTGTGAAAGGGAAGATGATTACACCGTAGCTGTGTTACTATAATGTTATAAAACAGATGGGATGGTATCTTTCAAGGAGACTATCAAATGATTCAGTAGCATGGATAACTAACCGCGAATTTCTCTGCATGACAAGACCAAGTCGTAATAACAGCTTGGGAATAATGATGCTATATTTTTCCATTAAAGAAAGTTTTATTTCTGGAACCTTGATGGATTTTTAAAGTAACGTAGACTTTTCTCACCACTAAAGCCCACATCTTTATTACAAAGCCAAACTGTTCTCTCCAAAACCACATTATGCATGTTGTAACAGTACTCTCCCACAGACGATGAACACTTAGAACATATTTTTCCATGTGAATCATCCATTCACTTAAGAATCAATTCTCTTATTAAACAAAATACAACCATGTGACAAGTTTTGTAGGTTTGTATTCCATCTCTCCTTTTCATTAGACTATTAACATTTTATTGCTCCTTCAAATAATTTTCTGATGATTGCATCATTTTTTCCTCTTTACCCGCCCCACCATTTTCTTTTCAACATAATGTAATGCAGTTTCCACCTCACTTTGTTGCAAGCACACCTAAGTAAAACAAACGACCAAGAACTGATCCTGCAGTGGGATGAATGCAAATAGACCTGTAGTGCTCCTCGAAACCAGTGGTCACACAGCTGCACATGAAGTTGCCCGTCTGCATTTTCTCATTTAAGGTAAAGCCCTTAAAGAGAAACAAAGCTGTCATTACAATCCCTGACATTGTTCACTGAAGAAAACAGTCTGCAAATTTTCATACTTCTCTTCAAAACCAGAAGGTTACGAGGCAGCATGAAAAGCATATGTTGTTGTAAGGCTGGCACTCTGGGTGAGCATCCGTCACCAACCACTAAGTCTTGCCACTGGTGATATGGCTTTTCATGGGCATTAGCTGTCCATTCCACAGCCCTAGATAAAAGGTAAACAAGATCCCAAGTTCCAGGAGTGATTAGTTTTGATAATTGTTCTGCTGCTTGCTTTGTGCAATTTACTTCTATAAATACACACTAGGGGAATCATTTGTCTAGTGTACCATGGCACAGTAATTTCCTATATAATTTCATCCAATTGCTGCAGGAACTCATTTGAGCGATTGTTAATTAATCATTAATGATCATTAACTTCGGGTAGCAGTGATTGCTAATCGAGATCCCTGTGCTGCATTTATAATCTCTGAAGGTTCATCATTAATCAAATTAGTAACATTTTTTGTTATTTGAGGAAAAGAAACAGTATGCATCCCATCCATTCAACGGAACTGTTAGTAACATCTTTGCCTTTAAAATAATTTCATGCCTTCACTCTGGCTGTTGTAAAAGGCAGAGGCTTTTTTTCTGCATAAATTACTTGAAAATATTTTGCAGTTTAAATTAACAAAGCTGCCCCATTGTTTATGCTACTGACAATTGTGCTATTAGGAACAACCATGAAAGTAGTGCCACCACTCCCAGATATTTCTCTCATAGTTAATTTCTTCTCCTGATACCTCATGGCTTTAAAAAAAAAACCCTAGCTATTTGTAATACTTTTAAGGCCACCTTTTTCTCAATGACATAGCTAATAATAATCTCTTTTTCTATTAGTGTACCCTTATGGCCCATCAGCACCATCCTTGTAGGTGAAGTAAATGTTGCTGCATCAAGGCTTTGCGCAGCTCTGAAAGAGGGGAACGTTTAATTCTAATTTTCTCTCACACTGCCGTGACTTTGCAGTGTCCCCTTGGAAAGAAGAGAGTGGCACAGCCCATGGATGACACACGGATGGAAACCTTCCTTCAGGAGGAGGAAAGGCTGGCCAGGTGTCTCTGTTCTCCTTCTTCCACACCTTTACCTGCCGTCCTCGATAGCACTGGAGGTGGGAAGGAAGGGGCAAGGGTGAGGCAGAGCTGCAGCTGGGCTCCACCACATCTCCAGCGAGGACCTTCACCCTCTGTGGCTTGACCAGGCTGCACCCACCAGCCCATGTGCTTCCAGTCCCACGTGGGACTTCGGCTGACGACGTTGGAGAAATCGGACTTGGGAAGTCGAAGATTTCCCCTTTCTGAGGCGCGATGGAGAAGCAGCCCAGAAGCTGCCGTGTTTACAGCGGGATGTTTGCAAGCACTGGGAGGCCGAGAGGCTCCCGAAAGTCCTGGGTCCCGGCTCAGCTCCAGCACCCTGGCCCCAGGCAAGCAGCTCCCCTGTGTGTGCCTGCACTCCGGCCAGAAAAAAGGGAGTAATAATTAACTCTCAGGGCTGCGAAATGCCTGAACAAGGAAAGAGCAGTGTATTTGAACAGCACCTCCATCCAGCTGAGCCTACCTCTGCCATGCCCCAGCGAGCTGCAGGACCCTGCCACGCTTATCAGGGTGTGACCCACCAGCCTCGGAGGGAGAGATTAGACACTCCTATCGCCGCATTTACCGAGATAAACTGCTCACACGCTCACCTCACGGTAGCTATAAAGATTAAGGTCGGCGGAGTCCCTTCACTGTGAAAATGCTATTGAACGGTGCTAACTTTTTATCGCTGCTGCTTGCTGCAGTAATACTGGCTATTACCTTTATTATTAAAGCACATTTCCTATAGAGCTGCAGACTGCAAGGCCGTGAATAGTATCGGGCTGAAATCAGGGCGATCTTATTTCAAGGAATTCCAGAGGAATGAACAACTATTTCCCACTAATTGCAAAGAAGCTTTGATAAAAACTCTGAACGGATTCCCAACAGCGCATATTTTCCAGAGCCCGCCTGGTAATTTTCAGTAAAACCCCAAAACAATATGTCCATTAACTCTTATGTTAAATGTCATCCAGATTTGTTCATATCGTTCTTCGCTGCGCTGCATCTTTTCTTTCATAATTTATGGTGTGTGGCCACACTTGGGCTCGCTCAGTTATACATGCATGGAAAAGCATTAGACGAAGTTCAAACGAAGCCCGCAGGGGATGGGTGATTACCTTTCCCATTTGACTCTTTAAAAAGTTTGAAAGTTATTTTCTAGCTTGTGGCTTCATTTGCAGCCGCACAAAACCCTTCCCACGTAAAGGTTTAAATACGTGTGGTAGATACTTTCTTGAAACAGGCAAGGTCATCAGCAGCGATAGCATTTGGGTTGCACGGTGAACCCCGCCATGGTGGCCCGTGGCGACGTCTGCAGCGCCGTGCGTGCGCACCGCGTCCTCCGCGAGCCTGCTGGAGGGGGAGAGAGCGATTTCTGACCCTGCCTGTGCCGCTGGGAATTGGGCAGGACATCTGCCCGCGCGCTGGCAAGGTCCATTTCTGCGTTAGGAGGTTATCGGGAGGTCCACTGCCGTCTGCGGAGACTTCCACTGACCTACTGGGATTTTTGAATTAGACTCTCTTTGTGCTAGAGCGTGCTGAATGACGTGGTAAGCTTGCAGAAAAAAATCACCATTTCATGCTTGGCTAGCGCTGCTCATGTTGTTTGGTGGTTGTAAATGCCCAGAAAGTTACCAGCTATTTCTGAGGCTATTGAAGGCTTCCCGATTGTAACAATACTGTTTCTTTATTGTGAGCACTTATACAAGGTACAGGTTGGTTTTGTTTAAATTTGTTGCCATTTAAAATTCCAATACCAGTAATCAATACCAGATGTCTTAACTTACTGGCCAAACAAGATGACTGGTGGATGGATGAAACAATTTATAATACCTCATAGGAAAGTTAATTGTTCAAATTATTCAGCAAATGTTACAAATTCACAGACAATTAGAAAATCTTTTGAAAATTTTGCCATCATGAAAGATCTATGTCTATACAGAGTATTATTTTAAATTAATATTTCAACTGGCTCGTGTTTAATTTATTCTGTGTAGCTGGCCTGCTTTTGTCCAACTGATAGAGGAAGTAATAAATGTACGAGTGTGCTCTGATTCCCCAATTCCCTATTTAATAAAATACATTAAAAAATTAAGAACAAGCTTTAAGGCACATCCCACTGCATGGTTAGTTCTCTCAAGAAGATGAGCAGATGTTATGGCCTCCCAGTCCTAGCTGTGCTGGGATCTCGGCTGCCAGTTCCTAAAAGGCTGGGATGTCCCCTCACATGCACACAAGTCATTAAAAAATATAATTGTTGGTATTTTAAGTTGCCTAAATTAGGAGATGTCTTGATATTGCCTAAAATGGGAGATATGCATGATATTCATTAGGCCAAATCCATTGCTGACATAAAGCCACAGAAAGAAATGGTATAAACAGAACTAACACTGATGATCTGGAAAGGCCTTTGGTACCAGACTTCTTATTTTAAAATGAAAACGTCAGCTATTATATTTTGGTGTTTAAATGCCAAGGGATAGTGCAAAAGAGATTCTTTGCATCAAACATTGTACTTGCAAACAATCCGGGTATGGTTTCTTTTCTGTGCTTTGCTTTAATGTGTCCTCTCCACCTCATGACTCCTGCGTGGCCACCACTCTGTCCAGCAATATGCCAGACTGAAGGTACAAAAGAGAAATTTTGAATGTTTGAGTCTCTTTCTAATCATTTAAACACACCCTGATTTGAAATGCTGAACATTGTCAGACACTGATGTATTTTTGCTCCAAATAACCCGCAGCTTGTTATGTGATGAAACCTCCTCAAGAACTTTTGCATGGAAGAAAATGGCTTGTACCCAAGCAAGCACGGACACCTTGCTGGGATGTGTTGGCCTAATGTTTCTGTGGACGAGAACGTGACCAGGCATAGCAGCAGGCTGTACCAAGAGAGGACAGTGTCCTCTTCCTGGGGACAGTGGTTTTCCCTCTGTGTTAAGTTACAGAAGCAGTTTTGTGGGATAGAGTGAAGAGCCAGGGTGTCTCTCGGGTTTCTGAAAGCGCCTGCCCAGACGGCACTGTGCCATTGCACATTCAACGATAACTCAAGTTTCTTAAAATACCTGAAAATCTGGCGTGGTCGCTGTCCACATACTCGATCACAGATGTGTAGCTTACCCGTGGGACCAGCCAAGCTGGAGACCGAATGCTGGAAAACTGGTGCAGATGTTAGTAACTGGGGGTTTTAAATAGAAAATCCAGTATAGATGCGATTCCAGGGTCAGGCACAAAGTGAAGACAGCCCAGGTAGGACTCTCAGAGGAGCTCTGGCAAATCTGTTGGGCTCAGAGGGACAGAGCATGTGCATCAGCTTCCCCCGTTCGCTTTGCAGCCTGTTAGTGGACTTTGCCGCCGAGGACAGCCGTCCAGTGAGGTACGTACCGAACTGGAGTGGTCAAAGTGCAATTACAGATGGGTATTTGTCAACTTTAGTCTAATAAATAGGAAAAAAACAACCAAGCAAAAACCCATAATAAAAACCACAATGAAACAAAAACCTGTTTCTCATCCAGACAAATTCCAAATCTACATCTGAATTCTGCTATAGTCAGAAAGCAAGCAACCCAGAAAATGCTTATCCTTTCAAATGTTTATGCTAAAAGCCATGGATAGCTATAGTATTTTCACTTTTGCTAATTTATATCCTTTTGTTTAATAAGATATTTTTAAATTACTCCCTTCTGACAACTTTATAGAAAAGCTATAATTTCTTCTCCTCCTCCCACGCTGTGCTTTGCAAACTCACATTACACTGCAGCATTTAAAGCATGGATAGAACTTGACGGTACTTCATACAAAATGTACTTTTCAAGAACAAAAATAATAAATGCCCAGGAAATTGCTGTTTTTTCTGCTATTGTCCATTAAATCCCTGGAAAGGGAAGAAATACACTGCAAAGTTGCGAAGAGATCCACCAACCTGATCTGTTTTTTAAACACAGAGGAAACTTCAGGATATAGTGCTGTTGTTCCTGCAGGTAGGAAATTTTGAAACTAAGAGAATTTCAATTGGAAACCACTACTCTAATTCGTAACTTTATTTATACTTTGCCTTTTATTCTGTAAATAAGTTTTTCCCTGGTTTTGTCCTAGTGTTAGGTGCTCCATTTCAGGCCAGGCAGATGTTGTAAGGCCAAAAACCTCAGTTGTCATTAGATTTATGAGTCAGTTTTGCTGCAATAAGGAACTCCAGAAGAAGTTAAGCAATCTGATATTCCTGCTATAGGAAACAAATATTCTTTCATGTACTCAGAAGCATCTTTTTGGTTGTGTAATGATAATATTCTGTTCTTTTCCTGATTTACATATTTTGGCCCTTCAGAATACCCTTCATCTTCCAATTAGTTTCCCCATTACATGTATAATTAAAGACAAATCAGATTATGGCGATTAGCATATATTATAAACCATTTTACTAATTTCTGAGGGCATATTCCTACAAGGGATAACATAAAAATTAGAAGGCTAATTAGGCCAAAATTACCTTTGCTAATGAATCTAAGCAGTAGTTAAATCCTCTAACAAAAGAGACAATTTTGTGCTTTGGAAGTTGAAGGTGTGATTCTCAGGAACTGACATTAGCAATAGATCTGTGGGGTTGCAAGAAGATTTACAAAGGGCTCAGCTCTAAAATACCTGAACTAATTCTCTGAAAATCTGCTGCCATTGGCTCTAACTGTAGTTGCTTAAGACATTCATAATATTATAGAAGTCTGAGGGAAGAAGAAATACCTCTGTGTGAAGTACAGCTCTTCCCACTGTTCTTGGGGCTCATGGGGACAAAGAAGGAGGTTTGAAGAGCGATTGCCAAATTTTGCACGCGGTGTGAGGGTACGGTCAGACAAGGACGGCGGCACCCCGCCAGCGGGGTCGGTGAAAGCAGGGTGTGTGGCCATGCGCTTGCCTAGTGCCCAGACAAAAGAGACCTAGTGTTGCAGTGGATGAGGAGCTGATGCAGGGTGGTGGCCAAGGCATCAAAGGCAGAAACCTGTAGTGGGGGGATGCCAACACTTCTGTACGTCCATATTGTAAGTGCAGTGGTACCACTGCCTTATTCAAGAAGAACGTACACTGAATTCAGGAGCAGCTGTAATAGAAGAAAACATCTCTAGATGTTGAAGCACAAGGCCAAGGCTCGGGAGACTCAAGGTGATTTGCAGCCACAGAGTGGGTACACAGCCTTTGAAGGCTGGTTAGTCCCAAACCTTTACGTGCATTTGAGTTCTTGACTCTCCTTTGAATTAGGAACCAAAATACCTCCGAGGACTTCGATCTCAGTATCCCTGTCCTGGAGTCCCCTACCTGTAAAAGGGAAAAAATAGTACTTTTTACTAAAGATATGCTAATTATGCTGAAAAGGGAGGAGTGGTTCAACGATACTAGTGAAAGGGCATAGAAGTACCTATAATCCCCCAAATAAGGACTGCTGGAGCTATTGCAGGCACAGTCCTTGCCCAGGCTTGGACCCATAATGAAGTGGCACTATTCACCAGAGGCTTCTCTCCACTGGGATAGGTATCTCTGTTTGGCCTGGAACAGAGTGCCTCTTCCCCTCGTTCTTCGTTGGGATGTATATTTGGAATATCAGAGTCAAAGTGTTCCTGTTTAACAGCTCTATTTTCAGATGCTAATTACCTGCTGAAACTTTCAGCCTCTGAGCTGAAGCTTTCCAGACCAGGTTTCTGCCCTGGATTAATTTATTTTAAATATCTAAGTAACAAAGCGCAGCTATTCTTGTAGACAGGGAAAATATTCTCCTTTCATCTGAAAGAAAAAAGAAGAAAGTGATAGATTGTTTTGAACAGCTTCAGTGTCAAAATGAGTGGGAGCAAGAAAAGACTGAAACACTATAGGAAAATAGTCCTTGGAGAGGCGACAAGCCTTTTGGTGTTCCAGTGAAGCTAGCCAAGTTTGGGGATGATAGTTCCCATATGCATGACTGGTTTGCACAACTATTTCCCCATATTCTGCATAAAATGAGGTAGTGCTGTGCATGGTGCGGATGCCTGGGTGGTTGGGGCTCTCGCCTCATGACCAATACAATGAAAGAAGTCATCAAACCTGTTGAGACAATGGTGAATAAGAACCAATTTTCCTGGAGGGTGGGGTGGCCCAGGGACCTAGCGGCAGCTGAGCAAGCCACAGGCACCTCTGTGTTAGGGAGACCTGGGGGCACTGGCAGCTGGTGGGTGCTGCCAAGGAGGGAAGGACGAGGTACCAGATGCGTGCAGTAGGCACAGAAGAAATGGAAGGGAGGTCGGAGCTGGGTGTGCGAGTTGCTTGGCCATGCTTTGGAAAGAGGAGGAGCCATCCCTGATGCACAGGGAGCGGCGTCTGAGAGCGGGGTGAGCACCCCTGCACAGGCAGCGAGCCATGGGGGGGCTCAGGCTGGCAGTCTGGCTCCAGGAGCCTGCGGGAAGACATCCAAGCCTGGGAGGAGTGGGGGGGGTAGGTTATATTACGCCCTTCCTCTGAGCATTTCCTTTTGGCTAGCTCAGGTTTCTGCCTCTTACCCTTCAACACTGGCGTAGTGGAGGACTGTAAATCCCTCTCTGGGAGGCAGCCAGCTGAAAGCTGGTCACCGCCGCAGCAGCTCTCTTTGTGGCTTTAGGTCTGTTTGCCCATTCAAAAGATGCTACTGGCAGCTCTGCTCCACATACAGTGGCCCACATGTCCAGTTTTTGTGGAAAAAAAGCTGAATTCCAGCCAGAAATAGGTGAACGCTGTTATACATACTATTGCTGGGCAGGGACTATCAAAAAAGAAAAAACTGAGAGACTCCTGGGGGTGTAAAGCAAAATTGCCTGAAGCAGGTTTTTATCTTATATCCTGAGCATTAAATGGATGGGTTCCCTTCCGTTTTCCCTGGCCATTGTTGCCATTCAGCACCTGCGCTTCCTCTTCAACTCAAGGTCTTGTTGACCTTGTCAGTTCTACAGGCTTGTACAACACTTTGTCTTCTAGTGCCTGTGAGCTTGGTGTAGCCCTTTGGCAATGACATGAAACAGCCATAAATCACAGCTCAGGCTGAATCTCCAGAGCAGCTCCCACTGCTCTCCTGCTCAGGGTGTAAAGCCTTGCCACCAAAATTACCCTCTCCACTTGGAGAAGACCTACACCGAGGCCTGGTCTGGCCAGCACTAATGGAGTAGTGAGAGACCTTCTAACACACGTAGTCCCTGACCTTTCCTACCCCTGCCTGACAGTGCTGTGGGTTGCCGTTGTTTGATTGATCCATCTCTTTGTCCTTGTCCTCTGAGGTGGACACCCCTCAGAGGGGTGTCCTTGAGTTTGACATAACTTTACTTGTTCACACTGATTGTCCATAGCCATCACTGCCCCACATATTTCATCTTGTTACAACATTTGCTTAACCTCAGGAAGGTTTTCTGTTGAGGCAAGCCCTAGGAGGTAGCCAGATTAAGCTCAAGTGAGTGTAATTTTAACTGCCTTGGGAAGAAAGATTTCCTGCAGCATAACGTGCAACAATTTGTTACACTTTTCTTCCCCGTGGCACTTATAGAATATGTAAGTGCAAAGAATTGCAGCCAAATATAGAATTCAAGACACAATGAGCTTTCATTGATTTTCTGGAAGAATTTATCAGTGGGGAATCAGCGGGAGGTGAGAAGCAAAGCCTTCCCCTGTATTCCATCTTCCTTAGCTGTATGTGGCAGTAGCTGTCTCTCAGCACGACTCTTTCTCATAAGCATGCTCAGATGCAGCTGGAAGCTGGCTAGACTGTGACTGATGGTGCCAAACCTCTATTGTCTATGGGTATTTTAGGGCGGTTTTGCTTTAAAAACAACCACCCCCCAAACTTTCCGTTCTCTCTGAGCTCCAGGAAAAGTTCCCGGTGAGGCAGGAATCATGGGAAACATAGCAATGCAATGAGTGTAAACCTACCATTACTCTGAGATAATTTCTCTAGGCTGAAAGGTGAAAAAGCTCAGAAGCATTTCCATGCCTGGGTGAGTCCTCCTGATGAGCCGTTGCTAGAACATCATGCTCCAGGACGGACCTTTCACCAAAGAGCAGACAGACGCTGCCGGTTGCGTACGACCACAGCGGCTGAGAGCTCCAGCTAGGCTTACACTAGAAGCCTTGGCTGCGACGGGAATGTTGGCTGGGGTAGAGGCATGTGTTTTAATACAGCAGATCCGTGCCAGCAGCAGTGGTAGCGTAGATGCAGCCATGCTAACGAAAAGTGCTCTCGCCAGCACAGCGTATACGAAGTATAACAGCAACAGAGACTTCCTTTCTTGGCATCTGCTTGGGGAACTGAACTAGAAGCATCTGCTGTTCCTGTGCAAGCTGAAGAGCTGAGGCCTCGGGGGCGGCGTTATCCTCCCTGGACCGGGTATAACGTGCTTTGTCGGGGACGGTGGCTGCTGCCGCTGTTCGGAGCGCAGCCCCAGAAATCGACGGTTCCCACCGGCGGAGAAGGTTGCACCTTGGAACAGGGACAGGCTTTGGGTGCAGAAGGAGCTGGTTCCTCCTGTGCGCTGGGGATTGCATGGATGTGCCTGTACCAGTGTCTGGTCTCTGAGAGCTCAAATCAGGGCTAATCCCCATTATTGATAAGTCTTTATAAAAATCCTGCTAAGAGCGGTAAATCTTACTAAACAGCCACTTGGCAAAAATCACGACAAGCTGGCTCAAGCAGGCTAAGCTAACTGCTACTGACAATTTCTTCAAACTGAGCACCCTCAAGGCCTTGCAAAATGCACCCACGTCGGTTTGTTCCTGGAGCCAGTACAGTGCGAAAGCCCAAGGGGTCTTAGGTAGATGAGATTTCGGCTTTGCTCAGGAACTAGACGCCCCATAACAACAGCTTAACTTGTCAGAGGCTCGTGGGTGCCAGTGGGAGGGAATTTACATTCACTAGACAAATGCAAATTCCAGCGAGGAGATTAAACTTGTAAGAGTCTTACGGAAAATAAACATCCTGGTTAGGGAGAGAGGCTGGAGAAGTATAACCGTTGGGTACTTCGGCCTCAGCAAAGAGTGTTAATAGATAACTTGATACCCAAAGTGCTGAAGAAAACCTCAAAGTCCATTTGAAAGGAGTTACAGAAGCTCTTGTGTGTGTGTAAGATAAGGAAGGAGGCCAACAAACACAGCTCTGTTGAAGGCGCTGGGAGTGATTTAAGAGACAGGAAGAGGGTCCAAGAAGCTGTTAAGGCTGCAGGAAACCCTGCTTCCAAGGGTAATGGGATTCTGATTTTTCTGACCTGAGGTTCAGGATACAAGTGGCATAAAAGGAGTTTATTCTTAATGAAAAAGTAACCATTTGAGTAGAAAGAAGCAGAGGCAGAGCCCTTATTTCTATTATACTCAGTCATTTTTCTGTCTAAAGCATATGCTTTTGAGAAGGAAGAGGATGGTAAGACAGAGAGTAAGTCCTGCCAGACCTTTATTTGAGAAGCTCACACACATGCACACACACACACAAAAAGCATTTTGTATCTTTGCAGATTATGGGCAAATGAAAGACTGAACTACCTAGACAGAAGGACATGGACACTGCCAGGACACCGATACTTTCAGATACTGGTTGTGCTGGTTTTGGCTGGGATAGAGTTAATTTTCTTCATAGAAGCTAGCATGGAGTTATGTTTTGGATTTGTGCTGGAAACAGTGTTGATAAGACAGGGATGTTTTCGTTATGGCTGAGCAGGGCTTACACAGAGTGGAGGTCTTTTCTGCTTCTCACACCGCCCCACCAGCGAGTTGGCTGGGGGTGCACAAGAAGCTGGGAGGGGACACAGCTGGGACAGCTGACCCCAACGGACCAAAGGGATATTCCATACCATATGACAGCATGCTCAGCATATAAAGTTGGGCGCAGAAGGAAGGGGAAGACATTCGGGGTAATAGCATTGGTCTTCCCAAGTAACTGTTATGCGTGATGCAGCCCTGCTTTCCTGGAGGTGGCTGAACACCCGCCTGCCCATGGGAAGTGATGAACGAATTCCTTGTTTTGCTCCGGTTGCATGCACAGCTTTTGCTTTACTTACTAACCTGTCTTTATCTCAACCCACAAGTTTTTTCACTTTTACCCTTCTGATTCTCTCCCCCATCCCACCATGGAGGGAGTGTGTGAGCGGCTGCATGGGGCTTAGCTGCTGGCTGGGGTTAACCACAACACTGGTAAAAGTAAATTCTGTGACTTAACAACCTCCCTGAGGTTTTATCTGGTCTATGATCACATCAGGTCTTTGCACACTGGGCCTAGATGAGCCTTCCCCTCCCAAGAGAAAATAAGTTCTTGCTCCTTTTTACACCAGAGATCTTTTTTCTTGTATGCATTACAAGTAAATGCATACATTCTTTTACATATCCTGTTAAGAATGTGATGTAATATAGTATAGGAGGCCTGATTCTGCACCACCTTGAAATCAGAAGGAAGCGAAAATGAATAAACAACTGCAATGATTTCTTGAGTTTGCTAGCTTTTTTACTTATTCTGTTAACTTTGCACAAATGGAAATGACTACAGAATGTGCAAGGCCCCAAAAGCTGTAGTGCAATAAGATGTCAACTTTACACCTTCACAGGTCTCTATATCTTAGAGCTTTGCTCTAAAAATAAACAAACACTTCATCATGTATGCCCCTGACTGTGCTGTGGCTCATCTTTTTCATTCTTCATTGCACAAAAATGAGCTTTCCAGATGTAGCAGGAAATCCAGTTTCTTCAGACAGTATCAGAAGACAGAAGCAGACAGATATAGGGCTGAATTCATCCTGCCCATGAAGGTACAATGGGCTTGTTTAGATAACAAAAAGATTATGTTACTTAAAAATGGTATGTTTTAAAAGTGGTTCCATGTCTTAGCATCCAGGCAGAAAGCTGAGACACCTTTCTAGTTCCCGAACTTCTGAAGAGCATCTAGGTAAGCTCACAGAGGGGATTTTAATATCCAGGCATCTGTCAGAAGGCCAGTGACATGGTTTAACCCCAGCTGGCAACTAAGCCCCACACAGCCTCTCGCTCACTCCCCCGCGGTGGGATGGGGGAGAGAACTGGAATGGTAAAAGTGAGGAAACTCATGGTTTGAGATAAAGACAGGTTAGTAAGTAAAGCAAAAGCCACGCACGCAAGCAGAGCAAAACAAGGAATCCATCCACCACTCCCCATGGGCAGGCGGGTGTTCAGCCATCTCCAGGGAAGCAGGACTCCGTCACGTGTAATGGTTACTTGGGAAGACAGACGCCGTAACTCCAAATGTCCCTTCTCCCTGTCCTTGTTCTTCGTCCCAGCTTTATATACTGAGCATGACGTTGTGTGATATGGAATATCTCTCTGGCCAGTCTGGGTCAGCTGTCCCAGCTGTGTCCCCTCCCCGTGCACCCCCAGCCTTCTCCCTGGCAGGCCAGCACGAGAAGCTGGACTGTCCATGACTGCTTAGCAACAGCTGAAAACACCAGCACCTTATCAACGTTTTCTCATCCCAAATCCAAAACACAGCCTCACGCTAGCTTCTGTGAAGAAAATTAACTCTATCCTGGCTGAAACCAGGACAGCCAGCTTGGTGGTGTTCAGACAATTCAGGCAGATCATAGATTGCTAGTGACACTTTTGTAATGTAAATTATGAAACTGTCGGGGTGGGCAATGATCTCTTGATGTGTTTTTCACAGGAAGGGAAGAATTGGGGTCAAACGGGTCTGCAATTTCAGCTGCAGTGACCACAAGAGGGTTGAGTTCAGGATGCAGAAGATAGATGGGAATGTAAGTAAGTGGTAGAGTTAGGAATGGAGGTTAGGAGAGTGCACTTCAGCTCAGTGAGGAATTTGGTAGGTAGATCCCTTTGGAAAATGTCATGAATGGGAAGAAGGCTGGTTTCCAAAGAAAAGATACAGACAGCTCAGGAACAAACCATCACGTTGTTCAGGAAGGCAGTGTTGCAGCAAAAGGCCAGCATGGTGCAATGGGGAGTTTCTCAATAAACTACAACACAAAAAAGGAGCACACCAGGTGCTATTAGAAGGGCAGGCAACAAAGGAGTTGTATGAAACCATTGCTTGCATATATACATACAGAATCAGGAAAGTTAAAACCCTGGAGCTGATATTAGTGAGGGATCTTAAGGCCACCAAGAATCCTACAGGTACATTAGTTGCAAAAGCGCATGCACATCTGTTGGAGGAGACACGTTAGTGTTAGACAATATGGAAGAGGCTGAGAAACACAAATAACTTTTTTTTTTTTGCTTTGGCTCTCACAAGCAAAACCTGCTCCCAGACCACTGTGTATATCAGCACAATTTGGAGACTGGAGGGTCAGGCAACAGTGTGGGAACAGCACTAGGTACTGCCTGGAGAACTTGGATGTATTCAGATCTATGGGACTGGATGAGATTTTCCCAAGAGTGCTGAAAGAACTGGCTTATGTGATTTCATAGTGTGTTGCCTGTTCTCTCTGACAAATCACAGGGACTGGGAGAGGTCTGTGACAACAGGAGAGACTACCAGTAAGTCCTTAAGAAGTACAAAAGGGACAACCTAGGGAACTTCACTGTATGAAGGCCAGCCAGCTTCACTTTGGTTCCTGAAAAGATCATGGCACATGTCTTCTTGGAATCCATTCACAGATACCTGATGGGTAAGGAAGCAATCAGAAATAGTCAACATGGATTGCCTTCTACAACAGTGTGACTGTCTGTGTGGAGAAGGCGAGACGTTGTCTTTATTAATGATTTTGATGCCATCACCCACAGCATTCTCAGTTGGAAGCTGAAAAAATATGGGCTGGAGAAACAAACTGCTAGGTGGTCTGAAGAGCAGCTGCACCTCTGGGCTCAAAGAGTGGCTCACATCTGGTTGGTGGTCATTTATGAGAGGAGTACTGCTGGTGTTGTTTAACATCTTCATCAACGACCTGATTGATAACACAGAATGAACCATCAGGAAACCTATAGAAAATATTTACCTAGAATAAGTGGATGACAAGATGAGTGGCAGAGCTTCAATCCAAAAGATCTTTGCTAAACATGGGGACTAGGCCAACCTAAACAGCTTGAATGGTTTAACAAGGAGAAATGCAAGGTTTTCACCTGTGGCAGAATAACCCCATGCATCAGCACAGGCTGGGAGGTGACTGGCTAGTGGTAGCCCTGCTAAAAAAGCCCTGGGTGTTTATGGTGGATGGGTGCTGACAGGGCACTCGCTGCAAATAAGGCAACCCATACGCTGGGCTACTTTAGGAGGAGCTAATGTAGCTCTCCATTGGGAAGAACCTTTCAATAGCAACAGTCCTGCTTTAAGCAGGAGACTGGAGGAGGTTACCTCTCAAGGTATATTCCAACCTACATTTCCATGATCCTGTAGCTTCAATCTCAGCAGCAGCTTAGTCTCTAAATAACTTAATGTTTTTTCCCCAGGAAATATGGATGAAAGACTCCACTGAGTGGAGACTTCCACTATATCAGTGTGAACTTGAGACAGTACTTTAATTTTCCATAGAGTCATCTGCCTCCCCAGGCAAGAACACTTACTATGGGTAGGCAGAAGGTTATGAATGTGGTGTGTGAAAGTGGGAGTTTGGTCAGCTACACTCCTACCCTGGATATTTCTGGCTGGCTTAAAACTATTTGCTTTATAGCTTAGTAAAGTGATGCTGGTTGTTATGAATCTTGATAGCTGGGAGGGACTGGGTAATAGTCCTTTCTTGTTTTCATTACTGGCCTATATAATTGCAGTTAATAAAAACAATGATTTCTTAAAATGCACTTTGTGTATTGCAGCTGTCCTCAGGCAGGAGGACAGCATGTCTGGTTAAACACTTGGCCTTTAGAGCAATAGCAGAAAGTCTGATATTCTCCTCTGAATTGTGTAAGAGGAGAAAGAAGCACATCCCTTGCTGAGGACAGAGTTTTGAAGTTATATTCTCCGTCTTGCTCTGGTTTCCCCAAACCCTTTTGGTACACTCATCTATACACCTACTCTGTTTCTAAATTGAAAAAGGAATGTTTTGTGCTTTTGGGGATTGGTGATTTGAGCAGAGCCACTGGGATGACATCAAAGGCTCGTGGGAAAATGATGAGCTAGCCTTTCTCCAAGTGAAAACACAGCGGCATCCCTCCGAGGGTTCTGTTGCTGCAGTGGCATGAACACTTTTGCCCAAATTCATCCCGTTGCGTCATAGGCACTTAATGAAGCACCTCAATTAAGAGTCTCCTTGTCTTAAGCTCTCTTATTCCTGTAGACAAGGAAATCTAAACTGCAATTTAGTTGTCCTGTGATCTGAATTAGTGTTTCAGGGTGCCTGTCTCTCTCTGGATGCTAAGGAAGCCTTGGGTGACTAAGGTAGGCACTTCAAAAATTTCTTTTTGCGTATCAGCTTGAAAGTCAGGATCTAGACATTTTGTCTATGTAAAGCTTATAAGTTGTGGTTAATTCTGTTGGCCAAATGATTTGGTGTGGTGAGTCATCCCAGGGCTGACACATTGCTGATATGCACTACCCAGACAGTCTAGAGGTTACTACAGAGGAAACAAAAGAGTCATTAACCTCAGTGATTCTGCTGTGGACAGATGGACAAGAGATAGGCTAAGGGTAAGGTCTGAACTTGAAAAATAGGTCCACAAATGAGCCAACACAACAGCTAAATACTGTCAACATGCTGCAGCTGTCCTCTCTCCATTTTCTTCCTTCTCTTTCCATCCTGAAGGCATCAGACCATCTATGACAGCAGTATGGTTTGTTGGTTGGTCTGCACATACTGAGGGGACAGACTTCCAAGATTTCCACAAGCTTCTTTGTACAGCTATGTACAACAGCTCTGAGTCTGTTTCTAGCTGTTTGAAACTGAAACATAAATCTAGGTGGAAAAAGATTTGATAAAACTTAATCTGCCACAGAGATCTGATAAAACTTAATTGATCTTCTTGTCTCCCCACCTCTCTTTTTTACTTATTCCTTCCTCCAGTCCCCTGGACAATCCAATCCCACTGGAGAGGCAGGCAAGCATGAGCTGATGGGCTGTTCCCTGAGCCTGTGCCTCCTGTCAAATAAGCTCTTCCAGAAGGGGTATGAGATGATTAGGGTAACATCCTTCAGGGCATCATTTTGCATGCAGGTGCTGCTCCACGTTAACTGTGTTGAGGATAATATTTAGCCTTTCCTTAGCCCTGTTGGATTGTATCCTGCTAAATGTTTCTTCACCAGGAGCTCATCTGGACTCCTCTTGGACCTCAGCTGCTGTGTTTGAGAAGGTCTGATTCCACTATGTTATTTCTCAGCATCAGGTAAGACATCACCAAACACTTTTTCTGAAAGATGGCACTGCCATCACACCACTTTCTTCTGCTTTCTCTCATTCCAAGGCATACAGTAATGTCTCCCCTTCCCTTTACCATGCTCACCAGGATTTTTTCTGGACATGCTAGTTCTGCCATACTTTAAGAAAAGTACCTATTGCCAGTGTATAGATGGAAACAGAAAGGGGCACTGCATATACAAGCTTTATCTCTGACATCAGGAAAGTTTTTTTAAAACTGTAGCCTGGATTCCTACCTCTTGTTTTCAAGCACTTAAAAGAGGTGCCAAAGAGCCTAGTCAAGAGAGCTGATTGCAGGTGGCAGTTGTTTGCTTTTTTTTATTTTCTAGCTTGCATCATGTACCATCAGAAAATGCCCATCTTTATTGTCCACCTTCCCTAGGCCAGGGCTGGACCGTGCTGTGACTCCTAGAACCATAGAATAGTTTGGGTTGGAAGGGACCTTTAAAGGCCATCTAGTCCAACTCCCTTGCAGTGAACAGGGACATCTTCAACTAAATCAGGTTGCTCAGAGCCCTGTCCAACATGACCTTGAATGTTTCTACAGATGGGGCATCTACCACCTCTCTGGGCAACCTGGGCCAGTGTTTCACCACCCTTGTTGTGGAAAATTTCTTCCTTATACCTCATCTAAATCTACCCTCTTTTAGTTTAAAACCATTACCGCTTGTCCTATCACAACAGGCCCTGCTAAAAAATCTATCCCCATCTTTCTTATAAGCCCTCCTGAAGTACTGGAAGGCTGCAATAAGGTCTCCCCGGAGCCTTCTCTTCCCCAGGCTGAACAACCCCAACTCTCTCAGCCTGTCCTCACAGGAAAGGTGCTCCAATCCTCTGACCATTTTTGTGTCCCTCCTCTGGACCCTCTCCAACAGGTTTTTGCTGTGCTGAGGGCTCCAGAGCTGGACACAGGACTCCAAGTGGGGACTCCTGAGGTGTTAAAGAAGGTTGTCTGCATGCTGGAAATCCTCTTTCCTGCTGTGAGCCTGGAAAACACATCCCAAGCCTCAGGAGTTGTTCCTATGAAATAAAGATGTTGGTACCCATAAAAGATGCTGTCTTTCCTGTTCAGATGCCAAAATACACATTTAGCTTTTGTTTCATACAGCTACCCACTTGTTTGAAGTTGCAAGCACATGCTTAGTGTTAGTTTCCTTCTTTCCTTGTTTCAAAGTGTACACTGCATGTTTGTATAAAAGTATCTGTAAGCGTAGGAAATCCTTCTTCCTTTCATTGTGCATCTATTGGACATGTCATCCATTTGTGTAAACAAAAAGGCAAATTTTGAAAAAGCTGAAAAACCCAAGCGCTTGATTGAATTAACTCATTTTTTGCCTTTCAGTAGATTGTGTTTACCACATTTTGCAAAGTGTAACACTCCTGAAACTTTCCACATGTTCCTGAGGGATCCAAACCCCCTAGGGGCTCAAGGCATCCGATTAATCAGGGATGACTTGGATTGCTGTGTAAGCTTGGCCACAGATGGTGTGGTCTCCATCTCACTGGAAACCATGTGGAAGCTGTAAATGGTATAAAAAAATAGACATTATTAATTCATATAAACAGAAATAAGTTGTACAGAGGTAGTTAACTGTAGCACTACTCAGAAGAGCTCTTCCGCAGGGCATGTGCTCTCAAGCCATGTAGCTAGCCAGCCCGGCTGTGGGGTGATGGGAAGGCTGTAGCTGCTGCCTGCTGCAGCATCTGACCTTCCAGTCCTACCAGACAAGAAACCCGGAGCAGCTGTAGAGTCTCCAGCAGCCAGAGCGGGGCTGATCCAGCCCAGGCTAGCACAGGGGACCTTGCTTGGTAGGATTACAGCAACAACAGCGACAGCGTAGTCAAGTGTTTCTGTATGACTTTGAAGTGCATTTTTTCTTTTTCATAAATAGCTAGTTATCTTGTTTCCCCAAAGAAGAGCAGAGCAGGATTTCACTTCCCAAGGACACCCATGTGCCTGTGTGCAGGAAGGAAACATCTGTGCAGGTGAGCAGGGGTGGGGAGGGGTTTTTGCTCTGTGATGGTTTGCGGGAATTTATTGCAAGCCACTTGAAGGTTTTACATAAAGTGAATAGTGTGCTAACGTCCTGGTACTCAGGAGTATTTCCGCGCTGGGGTTTTATGTTTGTTTTACTTTTTGCTTTTTATGCATAAGATGACAAAGAAAATTAATTGGAAGGGCCAGAGCTGCACCATCACTGAGTCTGAATAATGGCCAGCAGCCTGCCTGGAGATCAGGTCTGTGTCTGGTCAGACTGGAAAACATGCCCAGCCTGATCAGGTGCAGACCATCCCCGGGGGACCTGGCAGGACCCAGAAGGTATCTGCGTGCCACCCCCATTCTGTGTGACGTTCACGCGTCATGCGGCAATACCAATGGTGGGATCCAGGACCTCTGTGCATCCCCGGCCGCTCCGGTCCCCAAGGAGACGTTGGCACAGCCAAGGCATCTGTGGGACAGCGGGGAGCAAGCGCCCTGCAGCCCCTCTCCCTTGCTGTTACCTACCAACTATATTAGTGGGTCACATTTTATGGGAGAAGGTCCACACTTAGTTTATAGCTGTCGGAAAGGTGGAACAACAGCGGAATAGGTCAGAGGCTATATCAACTTCAAGAGAGAAAGAAGCCAGAAAGACGTAACGCAAAACTAACGTTTGGATGCTGGCTGCTCATGCTGGTTCTGGAAAATGGTTGGAAACTTATGGGGCTTTAAGCTGCAGAACACCAACATTTTAAAAGAAATAGGTTCTCCTGCCCTCCTTATCCATTAGATGATGGTGTTGATCCAAAATTTTTACAGTGCTGAAGGGCCTATTCAAAGCGATAGGGGCTTTGAATCCCACCTGTCAAGACTGGGTCTTAACAAATGTCTCCTTGGAAATCAGTGCTACGGGCCTAATCTGGCAGCCACTGCTTTGGAAGAGCCCAGAAGATTTGTCTGTAAAAGGATGGCAAGAGGGTATTCTGTGGTGTTTATAATCCCGGTTGCTGTAAACTGTAATAGGATCTGTAATGCTTTGGTTCTTTGGATGGGTAGCTCGGCAATTGTTTTCTTCTTCTTCTGGCATTTTCCCAATTTTTTTTCTTAGTACAAATGCACATATAGGAAATAATATTCTGTTTTATAGAGTTGGTCAGAAACTGGTAAAAAAAGAAATAAATCAATTAGACTGAGCAGTGACTGATCCCATTCTGAAGTAATTCCTGAATGACAAATGTTCTTCGGCTCCCCATTGCTCTCCCTTTTCCAGGCCTGGCAGCTCTCTTCATTCCCAGGCATTCTCTTCATTCCCAGCTTGTAATGTCTGAGACGAAATGCTACTAAATATAATTAAACGTATTTAGGAGACACAATCTGCCACTGTGCCAGTGTCTATAATAACAGAGATGTTTAAAAACTGCACAGAGAGAACTGCATTTTTTCAAGTGTGGCACACCTACCACTCAATAATGGTTCTGTCAAACTGAATCTCCATGCCCTACTGTTAAAAACTAGGCGTCTGGTATAGTATTCATTTCCAGAAATCTTTTTTTTTTTCTACTGCCTGAAAATGGCCTCTTACTTTACTATGATCATTTTACAATACACCAGAAATGTATTTTCCTGCATAGCTCTTCATTCTGCCTTAAGAATATAGAAAAAACAGATAGTACTAATTTTCTTTTATTTGGTCCAAACAGGTGGGTTATGTTCCTTACCAGAGTTTGGACTCACCACTTATAGGAGTGGATTTGGATAAATAAACTCATCTAACTTTGGCCCTTTGTTAATCATACACCTGCAGCAGGACATGCAGAAGTTAGTGGAAAGAAAGAATGTCTGCTCTGATAAGAAATGAGCTAATGTTGCTTTACTATGGAAAGGCATAAAATTCTTCTTGCCTGAAACAAAAATTCTTTTTTTTGGCATAAATCTCCAGTTTTATTTCTGCTATAGTTAAACAAACACCAAAAAGTGAACAGTTTGGAAGATAGTTTGGAAGGGGTAAAGAAGGAAGAAAAGTTGTAACTACCTTATAGTTTACAGACGTTCCAGGTAGGCATATAGATGCCTCTCTTGTCTCAGAGTTATCCCTATACATTGCCGGTGTTCAAACTAATTTCTCCCTTTGAGGCTCTATCTGCCTTAACTACAATTGGAAGAAAACATTTTACAGTCCAGCATGCAGCAAAAGCAAGATAAGAAAATCAGTGAAACAAAACCAGTTTCCACTATAGACAGGAAAGGAAAATTTTCAAAAAATAAAATTATGAAGTAAAGTAGGATGGACATTCTCCTTCTTTTCCTTCAGAGGTGAATGAATGCAATGAGATACATAAATCAGCGATAGATTTCAAAACCAATATTGAGATGGAGATCCTGAACAAGAGAAATTAAAAGCTGAGCGGTGCTGTAAGAATGCAGATCACAGAAGAGGGGCAGGTTAAACTCCTGTATGTCATCCTAGATGGCCTTCATCTGCTTCCCAAGCTGTGACCATCAAGGAGCTGAAGCTGTAGTAAAATGTGCCAAAGGGCTGGACCTACCTTTAAAATGAAATAATTTGATGGTGGGAGTGACTGCCATGACTGACGTGCTCTGACACGCCACCCTGTGTAATGTTTCATGCTTTCTCTTCATCATCTGGCCCTTTTGTAGAGGGATTACAGGATTATAGGTGCAATGGAACGGATGCTATGATGGAGTGGAAGTAGGAGTGGGACTGAAGTATCCTTTGTACCTGATGACTGAAGTTGTTAGTGACATTGATGTGTTGTCCCAGTGTGCAAGAAAACATGCATTGCAAACAGATGTAATAGTGGAAGGAGGGCATTATCTGCTCCTTTTTTTTCCTGCTGCACTGCCAGGAGCTCCTGTTTGCTCAGATCTGCTAGTAAATTTATGAAACTCTCTTCCTTGGTTCAGTCCAAGTAAGCTGAATTAACCCATTGAGTTGTTCAGACTAGCAGAAGTGATTAAGGAGACGCGCTCCTGAGGAGCAGGGGAGAGTGGTGATGAGCAGTTTGCAGCAAGCTAAGAGCACTATCTGTTCTGCTGGTGCTGTTGTGTTTCTGTTGGTATCAGCCCCTCCTGTGAATTCGGCCCAGTAAAGTTATCACCCTGTAAACATGGAGCTGGTTCCAACTGTCATTTTGAAGAGCAGGCATATAATTGTAATGTTTTTACCAACTCCTGCAGCTAGAACTGCATTAGGGCAGTTAGCTATGGCACCTGAGAAACTAGCCAGGTCTGTGACAGAGACTTTTCTCAAGCAATCCTCTTATTTTTGTATATAAAGTACTCATTAAAAATAAGTCAAGTTGTGGAAGAGTGCGTAGGTAATTGCATTGTACTATAATTTCTCTTTATATTAGATACTATGGGAATAAACCAAGCAGATAGAGTGGCATATTTGGCAGGAGGTAGAGGAGATGACCCTGCACAAGGTCATTTTGTTTCTGGAGAAGACATTTGACACAACTGCAGTATTGTTCTGCTTTGGATGAGAAGAGTGTGTGATGTGCTTTCTAATGAAACATTTAAGACACTGTTCCCAATGTGAATGTGGTCTAATGAACACTGTGTACTAATCTCCGCTAATGTTGACTGTGTTTGTGACCTTGGATAAATCATTGCATCTCTTTGTGCATATCCCTATCTATAAAATGTCTTCTTCACAGATATATAGTGAAGAGACATTAGTTAATGTTTACAAAGTGCTTTGAAGACATAAATACGTTATTATTTTAATGACTCTGAAGTTTATGAGATTAAGAGGGTATTTTACCCTTTGGATCATACTCACCAGTTGGGGGCTGCAGTAACTGTCCCATAAATAAATGCATCATTCACATCAATTTTTACACATAGCTGTTATCTGCTAATAAATGTCTTTATAGTTCTACATGGTCACTGGCTGTCCACTGTCTATGAGTGCCTAATCTTTTATGGCAATGAAGGAATATTTATTCCTTTTTACAGTTCATTTTTATAATAATTCATTTTCACAAAAATTGTGCACTAGAGATGAAAAATTTTTGCATGCACCAGTATGATTTGTCACTCCAAGCAGCTAGAGAGTGATTTTTTTCCATCATTCCTTTATTCGTATAATCTAGATCACCTCATTACCCAGGCAAACCCATAGCAGAACCCTATCTGGATCTGGGGGTGTCATTAAAATGAAAGAAGATTGAAATTCGTAAGTTTATTGTGTGCCGAATCTGTGGAATACATTGGCAGGTATTGTTGTAAGTGTCTTTTCTGGACTTCCAGGTGAATATACCCAGCTGATGTACCTCTTCTTACTATGCTGTAGTTTAATATGCTACAGGAGATCTCTCGAGCACAGTGAAGCAATAGAAGTCTTGATGAGAGCTATTGAAAAAGTGTGAATGCTCATAAAAGCCTGACTAGAAATCATATATATTGCTGACCCTCAGATTTCCACCAACGAAAATGAAATCAGACTTTGTCCCAAGTTGGTTAGTAACGCCCTTTTTTGGTCTTTTGGCAAAAAGAACTGCAGTGCCATGGAAATAAGCAGGAGCTGTCAACTCTTAGAGTAGTTCAGCATTGCTTTGATTTATATGTGTATTGGGTCTGGCTGAGATGGAGTTAATTTTCCCCACGGCAGCCCTCACAGCGCTGTGCTTTGTACAGGCAGCTGGAAAGGTGCTGGTAACACACCGGTGTTTCGGCTACTGCTGAGCAGTGCTGGCACAGCATCAGGGCTGTCTCTGCAACGTTCCCCCCACCAGTAGGCTGGGGGTGGGCAAGATCTTGGGAGTGGACACAGCCAGGACAACTGACGCAAACTGGCCAAAGGGATATTCCATACCATATGCCATCGGCCCAGCAATAAAAGCTAAGAGAAAGGAGGAGGAAGAGGGGCATTCATTTTTTACAACATTTGTCTTCTGGAGCAACCACTCTGCATAGTGAAGCCCTGCTTCCTGGGAAGTGGCTGGACATCGCCTGCTGATGGGAAGTAGAGAATAAATATTTCGTTTTCCTTTGCTCCTGTGCACGGCCTTTGCTTTTGCTTTTGCTTTACTAAACTGCCTTTATTTTGACCCATGTATTTTTTCCATCTTATTTTCTCCCCCCCAGGTCCTGCTGAGGAAGGGACTGATAGAACAGCTTGGTGGCACCTGGCGTCCAGCCAGGGTCAAACCACCACACTATGTTGATGTACGGTCTCTGTGCTAACGATAAATAAGTGTACGGTCATTGTCCATGCCTCCATTTCTCTTCTGTTCTTTTGTATCGGGGTTGAATGAGTTCATTTCAACCATGAAGAAGGGAAGGATACATGGAGATAAGGGGAGCAACAGCTGTGTGTCTGACATGGCATGAAATGGGCCATGAGAAACTGGGTGAGGCTACTTTCCTTTGCCAGGAAGGATTGCCAGGAAGGAATACCAGGAAAACCGTAAGCACCTATTCACTGATGACAAGACCAACGGTGAAGCGACAGGTTATTTGGCTTTGCTGCCATCTAGCAGAAGATGGACAGACTGACACCCACCCACCCGCTGGGACAGAGAAGCAAATTAGATTCCTGAGGTAGGTGGGGTATAAGGTAGATTATGGCTGAGGTGTGAGCTGGCCATTCTGGCCCAAGGCATGTTGCTAGTTGACTTGTTAAAAGCTGTCTTGGTTTTGGAAGAGCAGTTATGGGGCTGCTTGTCTTTGCTTGCCTTGGTTGGAGACGTCTCCCTCAAGCGCAGAACTAGCTGAGACTCACTCATGTCACTGGAGGAATGAACCAGGTTGCTGCTGCCCGGCGGGTACTGCTACCTTGAAGGAGATGTGCAGCAAAAATAAGGAGACTTAAAAGGATTCAGATACGCTCTCTAAAGACAAACCTTCTCAGCAAGACAAGAGCCTTTTTTCTGTCTGGGGAAAGGAAAGCACTCCTCATGTGTGGAGAACACATTTAATAATAATCAGTTAATAATAACAGTCATCTTGATCTAGGTTCGATCTAAGCTTATGCTAAAAAAATCCTTTAGCTTCTAAAACATTACAAGCCAGTCATTAGCTGATTCTCAGTTTACACTGCTTTATCATCTGAACAGTCTTGAACAAAGCTTAGTTACGTAACGATCGTGTTAGGCTCCTAAATGAATTTCCTTTCCTGTAATTATTAATCCTCCAGCTTCCCTCTTTCTTGCAATCTCATTTTCTCCTGCAGTATATGTTCCTTTCGCAGAGACAGATAACTATATCTTGCAGACAGTCATTTATGGTCTGTGTTCATTAGTTCACAAGCAAAGGAAGCTAAGCAGACTCTACTCCAGTTTTCCTTTTCTTCAATGGAAACAGAATATTTATTATGCTTTTGTTGCTGAGGGAAAGTTCAATTGCTAACGTAACACAGGCTAGAAATTTGTGGAAAAAGAAATGTTTCTGGAACAACTGATCTCACATGTATTTTCCAGAGAAGGAAAAGCCTGTTAAACCTGAGTTAAAGTAATCAAAAAGTGCTTATGAGGCTAACATACGTTATGAGAATGTTGCGACTAGGCTCAAACTAAGGATTAACCAGATGACTTGGCCTGAAGGTTAAGCTTTAAAAGAAATGGAGTTAAGATACAGGAATATACAGACAAATCACCTGGGTAAGTCTGCCCTGTAGCAGTGTTCATTATATGATTGAAATAAGTCATTTTCCTGCCAGATCAGATTAGATGGACTTATTTTAAAGACAAAGTGACAACTTTTGTTCCCATTTTTCTTTCTTTTGGACATCACAATATGAAAAAGGTAATTTGTCTGTGGGAAGTATGTCAGAAGCAATGAGACCCACACTCAGCTGAGGTTCTGGGCTGCTGCTTTTTCCTAGGGCTTATGAATTCAGCACTAAATCAGGTTCTAGGTCTCTAAATTACATTAGACATCATGTAGATGCAAACATGTGTTAAACAGTTTAAGAAATGCCCTGGGGGATGTTGTTGACCAAAATTCCTTCCTGCTCAGGTACAGGTGGCTGAGGAAGGGCACAGGGCGTGCCTCACCTTCCTCGCTGGAGCTGTTGGCTGGACAATCCCCTTCAGTAGAGCCTGGGAAGCTCTTGAGGGGAGAGGGCTGGTTTGCACGTTCAGCACCTTCAGAACCACAACTCTTCTCAGAGTGGTGTCTATCAGGATATCATTTGTCAGGGCCTGTGGCTAGGGTGGAGTAGACATCATCACATGAATGTCCACTTGAGACTGGAAGGGTGACGGGCTGCAGGAAGGGAGTTGGGGATTGAGGGTGTCCAAGAAACCATCATGGCCCATCAGGATGCGTGGGCTGCTCGGAGGAAAAGCCTGGGTGCTGTGGGACCCTGCCCTGTAACACTGCGGGTACTGTGTTCTCCTTTTAGTCTCCTTTTAATTTTGCAGGAGGGAAATTCTTAAACTATTTTATTGCACAAGCCTTCTTCAACTATTTCTTTTCATCAAGTCCAGTAGACCAGAAGGGAATGATGTCTCTGCTCAGAGGTGCACCAGTGACCAACCCTGAAGAGCTTGCCCCCTCTAGTATGGTGTCTGCAGTGCGGTGGCATGGACTGCATATGCTCTTTGTTGGCCGCAGCCTAGCAGAATTTCATGGTTAGCCTCTGCACCTAATTAAGAAGGGAAACATTAATGTATGCTTAGGTAAAATAAATGACCTTAACCAAGAGAGAAAATGAGAGAATAACTTAAGCTCTAAAACAAATTAGCTTTCAAAGCATATTGTCAGTGTCACACAAATAAATGTTTTAAATCCAGTAAAGTTAAATTGATCTAACTCAAACACTCAAATAGAGTGTTTTGTAAAAATGAGAATATCTGATGCTTCACAAATATGCATTTAAACCAACCAAACAACACTACTGTGGCAGTACAATTATGATTTAAAACCAGATTAAAATAAATTGATTTTTGCATCAACCTACTGGTGCCTTTACAATCATTTCAGTCTTTCTGAAGTCACCTCAGTGCATATTTCCTTTATGGACTTTGAACTTCTAGAAATTCCAGGGAACATTCTTCTTTTATGTTCACTTGCTCAAGACTGGTTGAATTAGTGTTGTTTTGAAGTGAGAGTCGTACCTGCTACCCAAAGCTGCCCTCTGAAAGCAAAGGGTCTTCAAAACTATGAGCCAATCAGATTCCAAAGAAGCTAGAGTTATGTGCACGCTCCTTATATTATTCTGCCTTATTGCTTCTTCCGATGTTAAATAACTCAAAGCCCTGTAAAGACATTCTGTGATAATTTACTTACACTTGGCGTAGGGGTTGGAACGGAGCACGTCTATGCCAGTGCAGTCTCCTTAACTGTAGGATGTTATTGGAGATCCCCTACATATACTTTAATTCAAATTAAATTTTCAGGGCAGGGATTATGTTTTCACATGTGTGTATCGGGTAATGTGGCTGTCTTCCAGTACTGGGTCCCAGGATGCTTTTTACACAAGCAATAAATGCAGCTAATTAGAGGAGGCAGAGAGTTGTGTCTTTCCTTTTGAAGAGGGAATATGGTATTGCCCAGAAAAGGACAGTTTGTCCAACCAACACAGAGTTAGCTAATACAGATTTACTAAAATCCAATATTGGGTGATGGATTTATGAGCTATTGATAAGTGACCAAAAGCAGGAAATAACAAAGCTTCCTAAACCACCACAACCACTATTATAAATGTGTTTTTATGTCTTTTACCATACATTGCTAGCATTCATTTACTGTTCAGTGTGTTTTAGTCATTCCTTTAAACACAATAGCTGTTTTTCACCAAGGAGGAAAAAGGTAGATTATTTTATGTCCTCCCTGTAAGATTTTTGCTCCCTCACTCATACCAAGTTCTTTGTGTGCAAGTAACCAAATGGACAATTTTGCTTCCAGCAGTGACTTACAGGTTCGGCAGATGTCATTTAGGTATAGTCATTGAATGATGCTACAGGAACCGCAGTTTTGAAGCAGGATGTTACCCACACTGAGACTATTTATTCTGTCATGTGGAGGCTGATAAGTTTGTGGAAAAAAATGTCAAGAGTTATCAAGGAAAACACTCCCTCAAAATTCCCAAGAGCTAAAAGCTTTTTAAAAATACATAGAGAGAATTTTAAATTTTGCAGAAAATGTGAGGAATGGCATTCTTCTCTCCAAGATGGACACCATGAGCAGAAATAGAAGTGATTGTCTGTGTCCCCCTGCCATTGGGATATTTCCACTCTCAGAGAATTTGTGGCTGCTTGGAAAAGCTCCTATCTGGGTAGAACCACAATAAACATAAGGAAAATTGAAAGAGATGCCAAGACAATGTCATCTATGTTACTTAAACTGTTTGTTTAGAAACTGGAAAAAAGCCTCTGTTTTTATCATGCATAGATTTAGTTTCTTGCCCAACAAGGAAAGCCAGGATTACTCACTGCTTTATGGAATGTGAGTGCCATATGATCACTCTGTAGTGCTGGGGAAAAGGGTAGGGAGGTCTTACATAACAAGGACCATCTCTGGAAGGCACTAGCATTGTTTGGCCCTTGGTACAGCCAGTGTCTTTGACATCATCTGAGACCAAAGATGCTGTCAGGTTAGTAGCTATTAGCTTTTCATAAAGAGGCAACAGTTATGCACCTTAACAGTTGTTTGAAATGCCCATCCAAAGGAATAAATGCCCAGTACACAGGGTATACTCTGTGTCGTAGCCCATAGCCTGAAGAAATACGTGTACCTTGCTACAAAGGGGGAAAATGAGGGCAGGCACTGGCAGGCTGGCTGGACCCACAGGCCTGTTTCATTCTTGCAGTTGAGCTAATGCCAGCAGTGCTGTGTTTCTAGGAGCAGATACTGCATTCGTTCCAGCAAATGGGGCAGTGCTGGTGCTTGCCAGAACGTCAGGCCAATGCATTGACTTGCTCAGGGTCCTTCTACACCCCTCCTACACAGGGCTGTACATCACATACACATGTGAAAAAAACCCAAAACATTTTGGTTAAAGTGTATTTGTTTCATAAGCATATTTGTGTCTAGAGCACAGAATTACACATTAGGGTATCTAAGGCCACCATCCATTTGAGGTCACCTGGTGAGAGCTTCTGTGATGCCAAACTGAGTGGTTGTAGTTTTGCTGCTGCTGAGGACTTGTGGATGGTTAAAATGGCATTAAGAAAGCTTCTAGCTCAGCTTCACAGGGGGTATTTTCTTAAAAATTGGCAAGCTATTCATGTGGACAAAGCTTTGCAGAACTCAGGTATGTCAGTACTTCTCTACTGAAGGATGCTCTCACGTGTCTGTCCTATGCGATCCTCAGTTTTGAGCTGTACCTGTGTCTAGGACTATCTGGAAATTGTAGATCTCAGGGCCAAAATAAACCTTTTTTAATGTTCTGTCTGAAGAAGGTTTCTGGAAGGGGAAGCAACAGCAAGTGCACTAAGAACTGTGACAGAATGGTGTTGAATAGATGATGAGTAACACTGCTAGGTGTGTTAAGAGCCCGTGGAAACCATACTACTTCTACCTCCACATGCTTCCCTTCCTGAAAAAAATATTGAGCCCTACATAGTCAAATAGTAGTTTTATAAGATAGTGGACTTCATCTGTCTGTGTTTGTTAGCTAGAAAATCCATTTAGTACTTTTCTCAGCTGTTCAAATACAACATACTTAGTATGGATAGTAATGTGATTTTCCTGGCCACAGTAGATAGGGTTTTGGGCATGGCAGCAATGTGCTTAATTTCTTGCTAAGCAAAAATGTTGCTTAGTTTCATATCAACTGAAAAATTTTAAATGTGTATGGCTCCCATGCCAGATATGCATTTCAAGTGGTTTAAAATCAGAAGTTATGAACATATAGATACTCCTAGTCATACTTGGCTCCGGGGCCAAAATGTTGATACGACAGAATTTCATTGAGATAAATGCAGTCAGAAGAAATGTTATGTAAGAAGACCTTGCTGCAGGCACTCAAAAATGTTTTGCAGTGAGACTTCTCAGTTTAACTAGCATGCTATCAAGATATTTTCTTAGGTATTAATTTTTTCATCTCCAGATATACCTGTTGTCTTGAATTTACTTAGAGAGGTCCGTCCTTTTCTCTTTTGCCCTACCTGTCCTCCAGAAGTAGAAAGTTAGTTCCTGTTTATTTAACTTCCTTAACCGAACTGCGCCAAATTAGTTCCTGATGGAACTTCATTAGCATCAGCACAGTCTCACCAAGGATTAGCTTGCTCTGCTTACCAGTCCTTAAGAGAAAATAAATCCATGTAATCAGTTATAACTAACATAATCAACAAATAGTCTGAGCAAGATTCTTCCTTACCTCGAGGCCCACTGTCTTCATGACTTAGGCACTCTCAGATGCTCAAATGCCCTCAGAGTGGTGTGATAGCCTCAAAAAATTGAAAGTCTTAGGAAGCAAAGATCAAAGCAAGCTCCTTTTACAGTTTTGCTGCCTGTGCAACAAATTCTCTCCTTGTAGTATGTCATGAGTTCTGATGTCTTTCAAGTGATATTTAATCCAGGTCCCAAGTGGGAATTTTTTTTGTCTACACTATGGCATGATAGATGTCCCATACGAGTGACTCATCCCTAAAATCTCCTGGAATTGTGTCGCTACACAACATACACATTGAAAAAAAAAATCTATCCCTGAACAACAAACCAAAATTGCACTGTTGAGTTACAGACTCATAAAAATAGGAGGTGATTGTGGTAAGGCTGAATGATGAATCCATTAAATGGAGAGTTTAAAAATTACCTCTGGTATTTTGTATATAGATGGTTGGTTATATATGGATATTTTACTTATGGTATAACTTTTACAGTCTTGAAAGGAAGCACAAAAGGATTTGACTCCTCAAACTGAAATCACAAATATGATTTATGGATTCAAATTGCTCTATGGATTTCTGCTGACAGAACTCATGACTTCATTTAAACTAGCAAAGTTTAGATGAAAATTCTGCAATTCCAGTAGAATCAGTGACTCAATAATATAGGAAAAAAAGAAAATAAAAATTATTGTTTCCCTTTATTTATGTTAGCTCAACCATACTGCAACAAGGACTCAATTAAAATATAGCAGAAAAGCTCCTGAGAGCAGATTGACACATTCATTTGATTCCTTCAAAAGTACCTAGCTGGCATACAAATGTTCTTCTGGAGAAAATACTGTGTGGAACAGTCCTCTATTACCAGAAGGACAAGACTGAAAACTTCTCTCAATTTCAGATGAGTTCTCTATTGCATTTTCCAAGAACTGCTGTGATGAGGGTAATTCCCTCTCCCCCCTTCCAGGAGCTTCTCTGTATTTCCTATTTATTAGCGTTGCTGATTTCTAAACGCCAACTTGGGTCAAGAAAGCAGAGACTGGCCCTATAGAAACAACATAGGGCTTATGTGCCCCCTTTAGCCCTGTCTCAAAGGGTGTGAACATGGCATGGGAGACAAGCTTCTCCACTCCCCAACGAGCTGGTACAGAGTGGGTAGTCCTACAGCAAATTACTCCCTGAAACGAGGTGGATGGCTGAGGGCAGTCATATCCTGGAGGACCATGCCTGAACAGCATCACCTTCCAGGCAGCGCACTTACGGCTTTGCCTCAGGTTGTAACATCTTTCCCATTTTACAGAATTGTGTAGGATGTTCATATGGGTTGCAGTTTGGAAAAAGACGGCACCCATCCAGACACGTCATAATACCGTGATATAACAGGGAAACGCGGGAGGAGACCAGATGTTCATACAAGGGGCTCTTTTCTGGAAATGCAGGCTGTTGGACGCGGAGAGTTTCACCCTCAGTTCATATAAACCGGCAGAGGCAGCGCTGCCTCCAGCTGTTGTAGAGTGCTGTATGAACGGCAGAGCTGTGCCAGCTATTGCAATCCCACAGAAGACCAGGTGGACAGTTTCAGGGGGTTGTCATGAAAAAGCATCACAATGCAATTAGTCAGTGACTGCCTGGATTTGCTGACATTGCAGTCTTTGCAGAATTGTTTCCAAAGCTGTGATCATCTTACAGTTGCTTCATGTTCTCCTAGGTTGCAGCGGAAATGACCTAGCTTGTATTCTGGTTCAGCTGTAGTTGACTTGCTGGCTGGCTGTTGTTACTGCAAAGGTTTCTGAATTTCTTTTATTACTGTCCTCCTCCACAGCATCAGTTTTAGTTTAGCATCTTGTGCTCCAAAGTGTTTTTAATGTCTTTTTTTTTTTTTTTCCCCTCTCCCATACATTTTCAAGCTACTGTAAACAAGCTGTATCGCTGGTCAGCAGACAGCAAACAGCTTGAAAAGATAGGAAGGACATACAAAATTCCCATGAGAATAGAGCTTGAGTATCTTCAGCTGTGGTTAGGCAGGTATTTGCACTTCTGGTGTGGCAATTTGACCCTTCAGTGTTGGGCTGTTGGAGGGGATATGCAAACTTCTTATAATACAGCTTTCTGATAAGCTACTTGGAACAAAAATCCATGAATTCTAGCAAATACTGGATATACTCTGAATCTGTTTGCTAGAAGAGAGCTTTAGCCAGTGTGGCTGGGCAAAATTCCCCTTGCGCCCCAAGGGTGGGTTACCCTTCAGTGAGCACTAGTGGCTGCTGCCGTCATGCCAGGAATGGCTGTGTTCAACTGGTACTGCGTGGGTATGATATAGAGAGTGACCACAGATCCTCTGGTTGGAAAGATATTTAATCCAGCTCACCAAACTGCTAGTCTTTGATCCAAATGTCCTCTGTTTGAAGTACTGCTGAAGGGGGAAGTTCTTTTTACTCCCATCTGGTTATGACTAATCTCAGCCAGGCTCCCTTTGGCCAAGGAGGGGCCCAGGACAAGAACGGTCTCTATCCCTCCTAATTACAGGCTTTACCCTTTGGTTTAACAGAGAAAGACTAGTAATTAGAGTGCAGAAATGCCAGCTGGTGTATGTGAACATGGGGTGACTTTACAAGGTGCTATGTTAAAGCTGATTCAAGCCTGTACACAATCTCTTACTCATTATGGAGGTGTAATTAATCACTTTGTCTCATTATCACACTATTGGATTAGAGTAATTTTAACCTTCCTCCCTATCTTGGAATCTACTGTGGCACAACCAAAGCCAATTTCCTTTGGAAAATGTGACTGAGCTTTTGTTATCTGTGTGGACATGTCTCTGCAGACATCTTCTAATATTAACTTGATTTTAGGCTTTTCCTCAACCGCCTGAACTTGGACAGCGTGCTAGAGGCATTGCCTTGGAGAGCATCGCCCCTCGGGGTGCCTCGTTGGCTCGGCTGAGGAGCTCAGCTGGCTGAGCCCAAGGTTGGCTCCTTTGCTGATAAGGGCTGCGGTGAAGACAGCTATAGGCGAGGGCTTGCCCCTCCTCTGCCTTGGGAGCTGCTTTTCCACTGAGGATTTGCTGCTGGTCCCACCTGGGCTGGATGGCCGTTGGGTAGCAGCTGTGCCTGGGCTCCTACCTCCGTCCATGATCTTGGCCTGGACCCGGACCCGCTGGTTGGTCGCCGAGCTGGGTGGCTGCTGGGCTGCATCTGGCCCTGGTCACTGGCTCTGGGCCTGATCCGGACCCCCACGTGCCACTCAGCATTCTGGCTCCTTGCTGCTGAGGCCGCTGCCTCTGCCAGCCTTGCTGCCACACATGGCTCCCAGGGCTCCTTCCCTGGGGAGCAGCTGGCCCTTGCTGCACCCTGAGACAACGTTTTAGGACTCACCTAAGTCTACGAACAATCAGATAAACTTTCCCGTGTCTCCTCTCCATGGTCCAGTTCTGAGAGAGGTGTGAAAGCCGTTTCACCTGAAAGCCATAATCTGACATAGCCCGAAACTTTAGGCTTTAGCCTTGTGTTTTATTTCAACAAATCAGGATTTATTGAATCACAGCACCTATCCTCCTGCTTGTCAGTTGATCCCCCGGACGTTTGGCACCCTATTACCCCATTCCTGTCAAACTTGCAGTGTGCGGCCAGCTGTGGTGGGCCTTAGGTTACGTTAAGGGAAGGCGGCCACGAGGGAACAGAGGTCAGCAGAGCCGTGGGAAGGAGAGCCTGGGTTTACTGCAGTCCGGGGGACACGTAGCATCACAAAACTTCTCAGGGAAGCAGCTTTCACCATGGATATTATTCACAAGGCAGGACAACTGCGATGCAAGGCAGACTTCCGTGCAATTTTGCTGTGGTTTATATTCTGCAGCGGGGATGGGCTCAGGCCCTGCAGTGGTTTGGGTTTTGACATTAGACTCCTTCAGACCTTACTTAACCCAGTCAGACTGCTGTGGTAATGCAGGGACCATGTGGCATGGAGGAATCCCTATCAAAACACAGACCTTCACCCTCTCCCAGGTTCCACAAACCAGTAACACGCTCGTTTGTGTCCTATCTGGTACCCAGTCATTTACAGCTGGACTGGAAATAGAAAAGTCGTCTCCACCCAAACCAGGAACATTTTGAGTCGCGTGAAGAGCCCCACCTTGGCGAGTGAGCATCTCCGTGAGTAGCAGGGAGTAGCGCGAGCTGGGCGCAGAACGCACACCAGTGCACGGAGCAGCCAGCACCCGCCGTTACGGGCTTCCCTCAGAGCAGCTTCGGCTTTACTTCACCCATACGCTGCTACAAAAGCCCCGCGGGGCACTGCGCTCAGCAAGATGGGGGCCTGGGGGGGAGCGAATCCTGTACCTCTTGTGGGTACGAGGAGCTGCTCCTGACTGCTGCTTGTCACCAGAGCCAGACTATAAGTTGGTGGCCGGGTAGGACAGGGCATACCAGAAGGGTCGGACATGCTTCGATGCCCTGCTGCAGCCTCACCCTGCGATGGCCCCGAGCCTGCAGGCCCGTACCAGAGAGCAGCCAGGGCTGCAGGGGAGTGCTTTGAGCAGGAGAGACTACCCAGCAGCTCCGGGCAAGGAGGGACCACGGCATGCCATCAGGCACGTCGGAGCCGCAGGCACCCTGAGCTGCCGGTCGCAGGGGCAACAGCGGCAGAAATTTGGGTTGTGGATTTCCTCTAGGAAAGGCTGGTATTCTCTTTCCCCTGCCCTCGCTGGGGGGAGTTGGGAGGGAAGAGGCGGTGCAGAGAAGAGGCAATGGCGCCGAGCACGGGCAGGCAGAGTTTGGGGAGCGGAGGACAGGCTGCACCGTGCCAGGTGGGGGGCACATGAATTGGGCTGTTTTGTTCCCAGCTGCCTGCGCCTTATAGAATAATACCTTGCTGCTGGACATAGGGATCTGAGGACCTTCCACCCCACCCCAGGTGCCCCTGGGAGCTGTGTGGCCCTGAGAGCTCTGCAACTGTTCCCAGCGGTGCCTCAACTCCTGGGAGGATCCAAGTCTGTGTCGTGCATCAGACCTCAGAGCCCTGTGGCAGTCAGCGTACCCCGTCCGGGGGCTGGCCTGGCTCTCCTCCTCGCTTTAATCCATTCAGACATTTTCCACCTCCTCTCTGTGGTGTGGAAAATGCTGAAATGTTTTTTTTGCCATAGGGCTTGGAGAGGCCTCCCCTGGCTAACTGGCTGCCCGCTGATGACTGGCTCCAACAGATCACAGAATCATTTAGGTTGGAAAAGACCTTTAAGATCATCAAGTCCAACCATCAATGCAATGCCACCATGCTCGCTAAACCATGTCCTGAAGTGCCACTTCCGCATGTATTTTGAACACTTCCAGGGATGGTGACTCCACCACCTTCCTGGGCAACCTGTTCCAATGCTTGACCACTCTCTCAGGAAAGAAATTTTTCCTAATATCCAGCCTAAACCTCCCCTGGCGCAACTTGAGGCCATTTTCTCTCGTTCTATCGCTTGTTACTTGGGAGAAGAGACCAACACCCACCTCACCACAACCCCTTTCAGGTAGTTGTAGAGAGTGATAAGGTCTCGCCTCAGCCTCCTCTTCTCCAGACTGAACAACCCCAGTTCCCTCAGCCGCTCCTCATCAGACTTGTGCTCCAGCCCCCTCACCAGCTTTGTTGCCCTTCCCTGGACACGCTCCAGCATCTCAATGTCCTTCTTGTAGTGAGGGGCACGCTGCACTTGAGCACACCTCGGTGCTGCCCTGCAGCCCCACAACGGGTAGACGTCCCAAGGAGGGATTTCTTCTTCCTGTCATTGCAACTCTGGTTTTCCTTTTAATTTTTGCCAGGCAGAATCCCTCCTTGAAAATGAAACAGAGGAAATAAGTATCATCTGGTTTTGCATAGAATTAGAAAAATAAGATTTTTCTATGCAAACTCATAATCCAGGCTCCCTGGTCTTCAGCAGACTTAAAAGGTTTATGAACCTCCGAGATTCATTTTGGTCTCCTTTAATTAAAGTCTCCACATCTTGAGAAAGCCAAAAGGAGGCTACAGACTTGTTTACCTGGCATAGAATATGGCAGGGACTTTGCTAGGAAAAAGCTGGTAAGCTGGCACTTTCTTTCTGTCCTCTGGTTTCTCCCAGAGATAGCAACTCACTAGGGTCATGCAGGACTGTGCAGTCTGCACTAGCTTGAAGAAATATCTGGAGAGACTTCTTAACCAGGGGAGGAGGGAGGCTGGCGCCTGAGTGAATCCTTTTATCCTCTGCAGAGGCTCCTGGAGCTCAGCCCTAGCTACTCTGGCAGGGCATTGCGTAGTTATCTGATTATAGTAAAACATATTCCCTGACTGCATCTGAAATGTTCTTTCCTCTTTAATTGTATATGCTGGGAAGACTGAGAAAGCTTTTGCTTTCTCAGCCTCTTAAAATAACCTTTTGTCTAATGCATTTTGAAGTATTTGTGTAAATGTCTTATAGACATAATGAGCTCCAATCTGTGTGACTTCAGCCTCACACTTATGAAGAGGAATCTTATATTAAAAATCAATGGTCAGACAGCAAGGGAAGGTCACTCCGAGACCATCAGGCTTGTACTGCAGGAGCACAAGGGCAGGTTTGGATGCTATTCCAAGCTAGCAGGCTCTGACATGTCCTCAGGGGCAGCCTCAAATGATGTGAAGTCCCAAGCAAGGCTGAGCAGAAAAGCCCTAAATTATTTTTAAATCAGTGAATGTACGTGTCCAACTGTTTCTTACTGCTCGCTCAATGCTCCCTGCCCTCTCTCCATCTCCCTTTCCCCCACAGTACAGATCCTCAGCTCTTGTGAGGCCAGGTGATATTCCTGGTTGACTGCTGTTGCTTTGGTTTTAGAGAAGTCAAAGAGCGCTTTGCTCAGTGTCGTGCCGTAGATGATGAGCAGAATTAAGCCCAGAACCAAGGGATGGCTCTTCCTCGCCTTCAAGCCGATATAAATCAAGAATGAGTCCACTGGAGCCACTGGCACTGTGTTAATATCAAAGACAGGAATACCAACCTTTGCCACTTTGGCCTAAAGGGTCTGCAGGGACATTTTTCACCAACATTTTCCAAACGTCCTGGTTTCAGTGCAGTTATGATGGGAACCCTCATAGATGAGGTGCCAGTGGCTGCTTTTGTCACGACAGCATTAGAGCAGAGCTCCAGCCACCTCCTCCCTAACATCTTCTCCCTTATGGTGTTTAAATGCCCGGTGCTTTTCAGGCATGGAACTAATTGTTACCAGTTAATCTATTTTAAAGTATATTAAATCCTTGGCTATCAGTGAGATGCAGAGACTGTGAAGAGGCAAAGCATTTTTCTTAGTATTGAAGAATCGGCTAGCAAAGTAAGGGAAATGTTTCCTTCTGGACAATTTATTGTTGTGGAGTGAAATCTTTATACCTACATCTTATTTTCTAGGCTTTAAATTGTTTCCCTTTTCTTCCCAAGATATTAAACCTGTTCCAAATTGGCCTATTTCAGCTGTTGTTACAGGCACTTATGCACTTACCAAGTTGCAGTATTTTATTTTTATTGCAGATTTGTTTGATTTCCCTGCAGCACCTTCACTACCACACCACACCTGGGGGTAAGTCTGTACACTGCTGGTTCACAGCTATCAGTTTTCACAGAATCATTAAGGTTGGAAAAGACCTTTAAGATCATCAAGTCCAACCATCAACACCACTATGCCCACTAAATCATGTCCTGAGGTGTCATGTCTACACGTTTTTTGAACACTTCCGGTGATAGTGACTCCACCACCTCCCTGGGCAGCCTGTTCCAATGCTTGACCACTCTCTCAGTAAAGAAATTTTTCCTAATATCCAGCCTAAACCTCCCCTGGCACAACTTGAGGCCATTTCCTCTCATTCTATCGCTGGTTACTTGGGAGAAGAGACCCCCACCCACCTCACCACAACCCCCTTTCAGGTAGTTGTAGAGAGCGATAAGGTCTTCCCTCAGCCCTTCTCCAGACTGAACAACCCCAGTTCCCTCATCCGCTCCTCATAAGACTTGTTCTCCAGACCCAAAACCCTTTCTTGTTTTGAAACAAGAAAGCAACTGTTGGAAAAGAAACAAGTTTCATGCTCCTCTCCCACCCAAATGTGGAATGTCATCTATGAAATCAAACTGCTGTCACATCCAGGGTGAGAAATATCCAGCCAGAGATGGGGGAAAAGGCGGAAAGTCTAGCTTCTCACATTCAGGGTGAAAATGAGCACTTTGTTTGGAAAATGGAGGAGCTCTGAGTGAGGCAGACCTTTTCATCCCCTGAGGGGTCCCGCAATATCAGACGTGGAGGTCACGGCATTTTGCAAACAAGCAATACAGCCTTTTGCCCACTCACCAGCAAAGTCACCGAGCCCTCCAAGGGGAGCGGGGGAAGGCTTCAGGCTCTTGGAGCTTAAGCTGGCACTGACCAACACGGTTAGGATTCATTTCATCTCTCCTTGGAGAACACGCTTGAAAAAAATGCCCCAAATTCTCATCGCATTTCTGGTGCAATAAATGAATTTGGAAAGAATCTGGATGTTAATGCTTACTGCCTACATGTAGCTCCTCAGAAGATCACAGTCAGCATGGCTTAAATTTGCCTCATTTGTGTATGAAGCTCGTCTTTTCACCCCTTTACATCCTCCATATAAAAGTAATAATTTTAAATTATTATGCAGGCCATGAAGCCTCGCTCAGGACCTCTCTGAGGTGGAAGGAGAAAGCATTGCCATGACCCAAGCACTCGCAGGAAACCCTCCTTGTTGACCAAGAGGGTTGGTGAAGACCTGCTTCCCTGGACACGGGGGGAGTGGGCTCTGCGTTGCGCCCCGTCGGAGGCTTCCCCTTTGCTTCTGCCTCTGACCGTGTTTGCTGGCAGCGTTCAACAGCTTCCAGCATCAGGGGGTTATTTTTGTCTCCCAGCCCAGGCTGTGGAGCAGTAAGATTCTCATCCACAATGCCACTGCTTTAATTTTCCCTTTTTATAGTGAGAACTAAATCAGGAGGAGTCTGATGTTCCCCTCTAATTATTTTATACTTCAAAAGGAGGAGTTTTAAGAGCACCAGTGAGGACGAGAACCACTAGAAGCTACAGCCCTGCTCCTCTGTAAGGAAACAATGGCCATGGTCCTCTGGAGCTGGGTGAGGGCTTGTTAGTACTCCTCATGCCATATTTAATCTTATTAAACTTATCAGCCTTCCTCTGTCAACTGAAAGGGAAAATAAATATTGGTGAAGTCACAGGTAAAAAAAAAAAACCCAAAACAATATTAAGTGAGCTGCTGGGTTTTCATTTTAGAAACGTTTTGAGGAACTCAGCCAGGCACAACTCAGGCATTTTGCGGCCGTTGTTGGTGAAATGGGACATTAACCCGTGTCTCTTTAATTACAGAGGGGAAGCGAGCGATGCTGGACCTGCTGAAATCAAGTGAACCTCTTGATTTTAATGGGAGCAAACTTGGGTTTGGGTCAAGGCGTGTCTTACGTGTGTGTGATTAGGAAAAGTAAAGAGAAAGGGAGAGGAAGCTACGGCTACGTTCTCTGTTTCTCTCGTTTTAACGAGGGGGTGGTGGTTAATGAGCCGGTGGTTCCTGGCTTCCACCTGCAGGAAACTGGCCTCTGCGTCAGGGCCTGCCTTGCTCTTGGGTGTCTGCGGCCAGCAGTCGGGCAGGCATTGCTGCCGTCCCGCAGAGAGCCAGGCCAAGGGATGGCTGCGGGCCACGGGGTGCCTGGGGCAGGCCCCACGGCGGTGGTGGGACGGGCCCCCATGGTGGTGAGGCTAGGGATCACCTCGCATGGTTTTGGGCCAGGGCCACGGCATGTTCCCCTGGCCAGCTCCAGGACTTTAAGAGCCAGTTGGCATTGCACTGGTCCAGCTGGGGCAGAAGGCATGCCCATGCTGCCTAAAACAGACAGACACAGGAGCCACTGGGGCAAGATGTCATCCTCTTCTGCGTGTCCGGTGCTCAGAGCCAGCAGGGACTGCTCACCTGGACGTGTGGTGGATGGAGGTTTCTTTTCAAGGCCTCTCTCCATACTGAAATCACAGCCTCAGCCTCGGTTTTAATTCCATTTTTATTATGTAAAAGTTTAATATTTTGCTAAAAGATAGTATATTAAAAAAAAAATATTCAACCCAACAGTGTGATCGGAGTAAAGCGATACGCAGACAGCTAAAAAGATGGCTAGAGAGCAGGAAAAGCAAAACATCTAATCACTGAAGAACAGTTATAACCAGCAATAAAATTAATATCTATATTAAACTAGCAGTGCAAAGATACAAACTGGAAGCAGCTTTACATTAAAAATACAGCTTTTTAAATACAGAAATAGCACCAATTTACAAAAGACGATCAGAAATGTAAACGTGGCAGGTAGATTCAAGTATAAGTTACACACTCGCTCTCCTCAGCAACTGTCTTGGGACAGAAAGGTTTCACAAACCCTGTGGAACATCCTGGGTTCGCACTTCACCTCAGTGCAAACATAAATTCTGCTTCTCTAAAGCTACATTGCTCATGAGTTGTTCCCCGTTTATTTTACTTCTTAGCTTTCAGTGAAGGCAAAGACAGGACAGGTAAACTCATTCCCTCTTGACAACCAACCCTTCTCCCTTGCCGGTCTAGTTAGGCAGCTCAGGTACTACAAGTAGCATTGATCCCTTCGCTGCTCAGCTGCTTGGTGGTCCCACTCCTTCAGTTCCCCCACACCTACCTCAATGAGAATTTTGCATTGATGAAAAACAGGACAGCATATCAACTCCTTTCTCCTCCCAGTCCCAAATCTGCTTTCACCACCATGACCCATCCAACAGCTTGGATTGTGAGAGAGTCAATCCTCATTTCCAGACCTGCTTTATTTACGGAAACTCAAAACTGGATCAGAAATTGGAAAACTGAAGATCCATTTTCAGTCCCTGCATTTTCAAGTATAGTTAAGTTAGTTATGGCACAGAATAACATTACTGACAAAGCAAGGCAATTTTTGCAATGATGCTTCAACTGGAGCCAAGAGCCAGTATTAGCCCTAATCCTCCTTCTCTGCTCCCAGCTGCCATTTTGCTAAAAGTCTGCATCATACTAGAGGGGAAGAGAAAAGACAAGGTTTGGAGAATCGACATCCACCATGTCATCCTGAACCCTAGCAGCCTGTTTGCAGCCCCAACAGCAACAAATGCACGCTAGCAGAAGTGCAGGGGCAGCACCGTGCCTATTACACATCGCTTTTCAAAATGAAATTAATGTAAGTGGGTGTATAAGAAGAAATAATTCAGAAGCAAAAACTGTAAACTTTCACAACTGTAGTGTAATTAAAAGAAACCCACAAAACCTCTTAAAATTTAGCAGTCTGAAGATTTCTCTTTACCACCCCTGAAATTTCCTATGATAATTCTACTATAGAAATATTCTTTAAACGAGGGCTAACCAGCCCTCCTTATAAGGCTGTTATTGGTCTATTCTAAGATAAGGCCACATTACTCAAACTCCCAGCTTCACTAAAATTCTGTCTTAAATTCCATTTTCATAATACATTTTATTATAAAAATAAAAAACCTCATAAAATCCCCAACCCCCAAACAAAGTCCTAACCTCCCTTGACCATCAAAGTAGGACATCCAACAGTGTATCTACCCGTGGAAAACCAGTACCAGTACCAATGAGAGAAGAGCTGATAACACCGGCCCTATGTTTGCTAAAAATCCAGAGTAACGTGATGTCAACAGCAACACTTTCTGTCTTTTAAGCAGGAAACTGCACAAATTTAATCGCAGATTGCTACACCAGTGAAAACATACACAAGCATTAACTTTTAAAATTATGTCCTATATTAATAGCACCATTCATTATTTGAAGACTCTGAATGTTAACAGTTATACTTTTCTTCCTCTTTATCTTCTCCTAAAGAATACAGATAATTTTTTTCCCACTTCTAAAATTTATGGTTCCTGCTCTTTTCAGCTTTTTATGGTTTGGATAGATATGTGCCAGAAGATAAGATCTCCCTTGTCTTCCAAGTACACTCAAATGCACTATTAACTAGTTATAAAATTCGTGTAAGTGAAGAGTTAGGCACTTAAGTACATATCCCTTAAGCAGACTTAAGTAAACCGCTAAGTAGGCACTTAAGTAGACTCAGGTTAGCATGCATCTAATCGTGTGGTTAATGACTTTCCTTGGTCATAAACTCTAGACTATATATTTAAATGGGAGATGAAATCTTAGTACAGCCCTCTCAGTGGCTTGTCACTCTCAAATTACTTTGTCAAACTTATTTAAGGAATCAGGTTTTGTTTTTGTATTCTTTACATCTAACTTGTACATTTTGCTCAGAGTAAAAGGAAAAAACAAACCCTAAGGACTAATATAGTTCATTAACACAATTATAAAAATGTTAACATTCACAGTTATTTTGGTCTTAACATTTTTCACATGTATACATTCAATCATATTGTGTTATTATTAGGTTTTTCTAACCACAAGTGCTGGGCAAATTGTACAATAATCAACTGACATTCAAGTAATCCTACCCTGAGAAAATCTGTTATTCTGAAGCTGCAAAAAAAATTGTTTGCACTAAATCCCACTCCAACGTACAAAGTAAATAGCAAGAGGCTGTGCTGCAGAGGCAGGATTTGACAGATTGGAACCAAGGAAGCACTTACTCTCACAACTGCAAAAGTTTGCCATTTTCACCACAGATTTACTCAGGGTCAATAGAGTACATGCGGGGGGGGGGGGGCCGGAAGCTTACCCCAGTTAAGTGCTAGACATCTCACTTAAAACCATGAATAAAGAACCCCTGGGGACTCCAAGGAAATCTGTTTGCATCTCCTCACAGCAATAAGGAGTCTTCCAAATCAAAACCACAAATATAATTTGATGCCCACAAGGCCATGTGAAGCACCACATCTGAATTCAGATCAGTATTGATGGAACAATTCAGTAAAAAGTTTTCAGTACCAAGGGTGATTTGTGAAGAAGGTGGTTAACAGAATCGGTGGGTGAACAGATAGTGGGGAAGCATGTCAAAAGGGATGACATTTTAACGCGCTCCTCTTGCCAGGTAAGAGCTTGTTCTCTTGTAGTCGATACAGGGTCCTAGGACAATCTGCCCACTCTTTGCAGTAAGTGGACTTAGTCAGGGCTGGTACTAGAGATTTCCAGTCTCCTCTGCACAGAGCTGGCATTTCTGGTCTGGTAGCCTTCATTTTTCTTCCATGCAACAGGGTCTCCAAGACTTCCAGGAGTTTTGAAAAATGCCTCATGACGTGCAGGACGAATGCTCTTGGGAGTGAGGGGAGCTGAAGAAGGCTATTTGTGAAACAAAACCAAAGTGATTCAGCAGGGTTTTCTCAAAGCCTCCAAGCAAGCATGCAAACAGAAGACAGCCTGTAGACATTAAGCCCTGTAACCTGCTACTATGGGGAACCATGTCACACATCCTTTCAGAAGCTCCACATGAAAAGCTACAGGCTTTGCCCCTTTTTGTTTTGGAGCTGTTTGTCAGTACATCACTGATGGAAGCTGAAAGCTTCTATCTCATTTCCAACTTAAATGTATTCATGACTAGTTCATACTCATTCATTCTTATGCCAATCTTGTCCTTTAGCTTAAA
>NW_010540427.1:15363-17023 GCF_000687285.1 Phaethon lepturus | reverse complement strand
CCCTTCCACGATGTTTTACTTGCTTTTGTTATTTGTTAGCATCAAAATAGATCTAAAATTAGTCTCCTAAACCCTGGCCACTTCTATTTTAAGTGCCACTCTACTGTGACCTCTAATGCTAGTATCTGTAATCAGATTGGCTGCCAACCGGTTTCTATTACAGCATTTTTTCTAAAGCTTGAACAAGATAAACATAAAGTAACATTCATAAAGATTCCAAAAGTTCAATCTAATTGTCACTGCATCAGAAAAAAAAAAATAACCACAGATTTAAGAATGTAAGCTGAAGTAGTGCCAAAATGTCACTGCTAATACTGCTAATAGTTGTAAAGATCCAGATAACACAGTGTGTCCCAACTGTTTTATGTCACTCAATGTACTTCAGCTAAATAAATCCTTCTTCATGTTTGAATTTCTCATTTTTTTAACTCAAAAAGTCTGTTTCTATGGTAGATTTTTAAAAATATCCTTATAAAAAAGATAAACAAAAGCCACAAGAATTGGATTTTTTCCCCAGTTCTGATGCTGCTATTATGTTTCCTTTAGTTAGTGAAGAGAGATCAGAATGGGGGTGAGGAAGCAACCCCAGACACTACTGCCTGAGAAGTGTTGCAGCCAGCTGACTCCTGAATTGTGACAAACAATCCTCCTGTCTTCCTAATGTGTTGCTGTAGCCATTGCGTAACAGACAATGATAGTGTCAGATGGGGAAAAAATACTGACTTGGACTTCTGGGGGAAGTCTCTATTCCTATAAGATTTTTAAAGATTAAGATTTTGATGATTTTATAATTCCTGTAAGATTTTTTAAAACTCACCATTTCACTTTTCAGGGCTAGATGTTCTATGCTGGGCTACATCTTTAACACTGTCCCAAGCCCTGCCACTACTACAGATGGACATGCAAACTAAGTGGAAGACACCAGCTCCCGGTGTACCAACTTACCGCTCTGACACAGCGGCGCCAGCCTGCAGCTCAAGCCACCTTCGGTCCCAGTGACCTGGCGCCGCTGTTCTCATCATCACTCAACCACCTTCGAGTCTTACCTGCTGCAGCTTCAGAAGGGTCACTGGATGCCCCATACACATGGGGGAGTCCAGTTTAACAGCACCGCAAGACCTCGCAAGCACAGGACTCAGGTGCAGAGTGGGGTGAGCCGGTTGCTGGGGGTCCACTGAAGGCACAGGTGACACCTTGGGGGTAACCACTGCTGTGGTGCCTATGAAAACAGGCGCTGTTGATGCCAGGCTGGACATACTGAAATTCGTGGAGGTGGCAGCTGAGAAGGAGCCATCAGGAACCGGGGAAAGAGGACTGGTGATTGTAGGAGAGCAGACGAGAGGGAAAGAAGCCAGGGCTGCTGAAGGCACCATGACGCAGGGAACGCTCAGAGAAGGCAACTGGCTCGCAGCCAGGCTGATAGCACCAGGGGCTTGGTTTGCAGAGAACAGGAAATTAAAACTGTTTAATCCTAAACCAAAGACAGAAAAAGCAAGGCATTAATAGAGTTGACAAATTGGAATTAAGCTATTATAACTTAATCTAGAACAGGAAAGGAATATGACAACAAAGAAAGAAATAGGCTGCCTGGGAAGAAAACTGCGACAAAAAGAAGAAAAAAGAAGTAAGAAAACTGTCACAAACCCATGACTCTTCTGTC
>NW_010540427.1:0-15332 GCF_000687285.1 Phaethon lepturus | reverse complement strand
TCCCTACCTGCTTCCACCTCCCCCGCTACTGCCTGTTCACTATATCTACATCCATTTACTTTGTTCATGCTAAGTACAAACCACACACCTTGCTGTTTTGTGCTTCTAACTTCAGTTACGAGCAATATCTTGGCTAAACTTTTTTTCAGTAACAGGAATTACATCCTCTGCTATATGAAAACATACACACTGCTTTTAATGAGCCAAAAAACCCCAAAGATCAACAAATGGAAAACACCCACAAAGACATACCTCAAAGACACTCATTTTCCTGAGAACAGCTGAAATACTGTTTTAAAACAGAAGCTGCTCCGTTTCCCATTTTGTCTGACCTTCCAAAACACCTGGCTCAACATTTTCAAACTGAGCATCTCCATCCTATAAGTGAAATCCCATAGACTCCACTCTGTGCCACAAGTGAATAAAATACTAAAGTAGTACTCATGGAAACCTGCCACACGTTCCTACAAAACACTTCTCTACTCCACAAAAACACAGGCATGAAAAATGGTGGACACAAAATCCTCCTGTGGCACTTTTAGCTACTTCCTCCCCATCCCTATTGTGTCCTACGAGCAGGCCTGGCTACACTCCCAGTGCCTCAGTTTTTGTGGGATTATCCTGATGATGCACATGACAAAACAGTACAAAGTTTATAGATGACTAAATTCATCACTGAGGGGAATGCTGTTGCATTATTCTGGCTGCCTTACTGCCAAACCTAGGCTTCCAGCTCCCCCAAGTTCTGAATACTGGATAGGTGTCTCTTTTGCTGCACATAATTCAAGTATACAAACCCCACATTATTAATCTCTATTAAAGTTTAGGTACCTCAAAAAAATGCCCATATTTTCAGAGAAGCAACAGGTCATTTGGAGTTGAGAGAGTTTAGAGCTATTAAAATACTACAGAAAACTGCTGATAGTTTTTGTGCCAAATACAGACTTATTCACCTATCTGTAGGTCTCTATTTTATCAGCTCAGTGAACAGATGCAGAAGTTTGAGGGTTTTTTAGAGTGCTTCTAGATCTCATGATTGTCCTTACCAGCAGTAGGCTGAACATAAAGGTACTGTGGTAGGAAAGGTTGATTGCCATTTTCTTTACAGATGTGGTTTTTTCCTAGAGAGGGTTCACCAGGGTCTTTATTCTGAGACCGTTTTTCTTGCTCCTGAGAATCTAAAGGCTTAGTAGACTCCTCGTCTGCAGCCTGTGGAGCAACGGGACTTGTGAGGTCAAGATGAAAATTTTCTAGATGTACAGCAGATGTACAGCCACTTCCTGGGGTAGATTCTGCCTTGGGTGACTCAAAAGGCTTCTAAACAAAAACAAAAGAGGAAATGACGAGTCCAAATTGAAATAACACAGTACAATGTCTCTCATCCACTTTCCTCAGTTACAGAGTAAAACGTGCACCTATGCAAAGGGGCAGCACAAAACTCATTAGCATGTCACCAACTTAAAAATTTTGTTTGAGGGTTTGAAGAGCAATATTAGTGATGCCTAAGCCCTGTGCTGTAGTTCACTTTCAGTACTTGGAGACACTAGATAAAAACTTGGGGATCCATTTCTCTTTATGGATAAGCAAATGGCTTATATTCAAACATTGATATGACCTTGAGCTTGACCCCCATTTTCAGTACTTAAGAGAACTGTGAGATAGATGCACTTCACCTTCCCCATCATCTCTTCTCTCATCAGCCTGCTAATGGGCAACACTGAGCGTGAGAGAGAGGAACTCAGGCTGGAGAGTAGGGGGGAAATACAAATCACATTTGCGGTAGCTCAGTGGAGTAAGCAATGCTACTGCTGTCTGGAAAAGCCCAAGCTAACAGGGGAAGATGAAGAGTAATAGTAATACTGATTTCTTCCCATTTGGCAGACTCTTTTGATGAAGACAATGATCAAGACACTGATTGCAAAGAACAGCTGACCATCACTTCACTATGCAAAGCAATCACGGTCCATTCACCCCTGGTAGTGTCAAAACGTCTCCCAGTTAATGCTTGCCTGGCACAGCATCCTTACAGTTTTAACATGTGGGAGGCAGCATCTGTATCTATCGCAAGAGTGGTGCAGTGAATTTTCACTTCTGAAAACAGTCTTGAGCAAAAGTCTTTCCTTGCTAACAGGAAGCCTAAGTGATAATGAAATTCAATTCTTTACCTTGGGTACTACAAGTGAGAGGGGCACATCACTCTGTTCCATGGTTTGCTTTTTAGCAGCTGGCTCTTCATCATCTACAGGTGTGGAGGGCGATGCATACTTGTGGGAGCTGCGTTTCTGGCAGGCAGCTGGAGGTACAGCGGCCTGAGCTTCTGCACTCCTGTTTCCTGTGTCTCCTGTGGTGGGCATGTTCTCCCTCAAGTTATTTTCCTGAAGACTGCCACACAACATAAAAAGGGATGAAGATGGAAAGCACAGGAAGGGTTGGTTGGGGAGCAGAGCAGGTTTTCCATTTTCTGTTTTGGAGGCTGCTGGCGTGGAAGGATGTAGAGCTTGGCTGCTGACCCCATTTGGCAGCGAGAGCCTTGGCACATCTGCCTGAACCACAGGGAAAACTGGCTGAGGCAAAGGGTTAACACAAAAATCGGAGTCACCAGTAACCGGGAGAAGGGAGAGAGGTGAGGTTACGCTTGCGCTCCTTACTGAATTTAATATCGTTTCTGCGGCACAAGCTTTATTCCTAAAAAAAAAAGTAATGAAAAGAGGAAAAATATTTAGTCCAAAATTAAACCTCTATTTTATCCTTAAAAGCAAACAGGTATATTGCTGGACATGAATGTGGAAAAATCCCCCCTCCCAACCCACTACTTTTACAGTTTACAAGGAGGGTCACTTTTTATTATTTCTAATCTCACAAAAGCAGACTTATCAGGTTTTTGGCAGAACAATAATGCTTTTGCTTGCACTTGACTAGAGTCAATCATTCACAAATGAATTCAAATTAGGATAGGTGTAGAGATGCACTGATATGACAAAGAGGCTCTTCCACAGAATCATTATTTGCTCAGCCTACCTAGACCACAGGCCAAGGGAGGCAGGGTTGACCTATATAAACACTCATGAGATGAAGAACTACTGAAGCTAAAGGACAACAGGGATACAAGTAGGTGGGTATAAAATTGGCATGAAAAAAAAAAAAGCAAGCCACACTGAGATCTGTCAGCATCAGAATAGTAATAATGAGACTCTCTCGCAATTTTCTATCTCAGTCCCATCAATGGAATCTAGCCTTGAACTAAACATGACTATTACAAAGCTGAAACCGGACAGGAGTTAAGACCTACCTAGTATCCTCCTCTATTTTCTGCCTGCAGACAGCTGCTAGATTTATCATTTTGGAGCAATATTCATCTGAATTCACAATACAGGCTGAAAGAACAAAGGAGCATTCAGTTAATAACAGGTAGGTTTACCAAGCATATTTTCATACTGGACATATAAAATAATTGGTATAATTTTTCTATTCTGGCACATTTTTATAACATCCACTAATCACCTAGAGCCAGAACCTGCAAGACACTCAGAACTTTCAGTCCCACCAGAGAGGTGGTCAACATCATCATTTCCTCCAAGAGCGAACTGTGAGAAGCCCTGTAATTGCTTTATCTTTTTTAACAGCTATCTGTTAGATTGTTACAGTAAATTCCATTATATTAGGAACCATAAAATAAAGCAAGCTTTTGTGGCTAAAGAGTCTTTCTTTGTCTATACCAAATTTTAACAGAAGGAAATGTAGTATAGTTGCAGTTAGTGGAGAACAGAAACATTCACCAGAAAACAAACTCCAGATTCAAGGCAGTATGGCCCATATTCACCTCATCTCACTTTAGGCATTTGATTGGAAGGCCCAAAATAGAAGTCTCATCACATGGATGGTAGAAATATAGGCACTTCCCAAAGGTAATTCACATATTTCATTAGGCTGATTCACCCAATCAAGTGCCTTAAATTGGTGGGCCCACATTTGGGCAGATCCAGCGGGATGCAAAAGAACATGCTTCATTAGTAGTTACCTTGCCTCTCTTGATGTGGGCTGTTGGGCTCAGAACTGACCTTCCTTCTGGTCACTTCACACGGCTGTGCGCAGTTAAATGAAGCGTGACGTGTAAACCTTTGCTTTCCAGTAGCACAGATCTGAATCGGGGCACAGGTTCCTCTCTGTGTCCCGGGAAGAGGATCAGATGTTGGGCTATGCCCTCTTGGCTCACCTGTAGGAACATAATTTTGTACAACAGTCCTACAGGGAATGCAGCTTATCATTTAGTCTTCTGTCAAGTTACTGAACTTGTCCGTAAGAGAAGAGGTAGCCTCTATACCATCCCAAACCTGACAACACTGAAGCAGACCTAGGCTCGGTAAGCACCGATAGACAAGATAAGGGCTTCTCTCCTTTACATTCCATGGCAGCTGCACCAGCAGCTACATTCTAGTGTGCACACCCAGGAGGAGAAAGGGTACTAAGATGACATTAACACTATCCTTCACTTTTGCTTGGTCCTAGTACTGGCCTGACCCAAATACATGAGCAAAGGGCTTTCCTTTGCTCTGGCTTCTAGCCAAGAATCTGCAGCTTACAGAGATGCTCTGGCCCACTGCCTCCTTCTTTGCAGACAAACAGTTTGTACAAGGGGACATGTGCAAGAAACAGCCCTGCTCTACCTTGGTAAGCCCCCTTACAAAGATAATCATTCACTGTCTAGTTATGACAGAATTACTGAGATTTTGCAACCCAGAAAAGCTGTGGACCCAGATTTGGAGATGTAGGCATTACCTGCCATTGCTCTACAGTTCATACAGATATTCATACAGCTAAGTAAGTGGGTATGAAAATACCAGCAAGACACAACATCCTTCAACTTCAACACAGTTCCCACCTTGAGCGTAAAGTCTAACAGCGCGAATGTTGAGCTGGCCAGCAGTTAATAATCAATGGTGGACAACGAATGCTGAGCCATTCTTTACACATGGAAAACAACCTTTTACCACTTGGGAAGGGATTGTCAAAACAAAAAGAAAAGACATGGGAGCTACACAAGTTACCGGTCTTTCCAGGGAATTCCACAGGCCCAATCCACTTGAAGGCTGGTTTGCGTCCTCGTTCCTCTGTGACATGAACTTTCTTGATCAAGCCTAGGCTGGTGAGAACATTGGCAATATCATATAGTCTTCGTACCTTTGCTAACAAGAAAGGGCAGAAATAGTCAAGACGGTCACATTTACAATGCATACAGTACATATTTACATGGCAATTTCATTCCAGAATATCACCACAGCTTTCATAGATGAGGTGGGCAAAATCAAATTGGGATGGACTTAGCCACCTCCTATGAAGCCTGCCATGCCAGCTCCCACCTGCATGTCACTGCTTCTTCATATCTTAACTGCTCAGGTTTAAGCTCACATACCTCATTTTGATGGAAACAATTAGGGAGTGATTACATCACCAGCTTGCCCAGAAAAGGCAGCTACCTCCACATGGGGTAAAGACAAGCACTTTGGGGCAAGAGGCACATAAGTGCACAGCTGATCACAAGAGGGCAAGTATTTATCATCTTAAAAATGTAACACTCTTAGAAAAATCTCTGTGACTCCAATAAATAACATGTTTGAGTTGAATATGATACCCACAGGTTGTACAGCTAAACTCCTCACAACCCTCCCAGTATTTGGTGTAGAATTTTAAGACTGAAGTGCAAGTACTTTATTTTAAAAGTACTTTAAAGAACTAAAGTAAGTCTTTATTTTAAAAGAATTATTTACTAATGCTGGCTTTTTCCATGTTGTCCAAGGTATCTCAGTACTAAACCCCACTAACTGAAAAGCAAGCTGTGTCATACAGCTGTGAAAGATTTCTGGGGTGAAAAGGAGAAGTAACACATTTCTGTAGAGAAGAAAATGGGTTCTAATAAATTAAACATGTTTCATTTCACTAAGTTCTGAAATGTCATTCAGAATGGTACAGGAAACAGGGCTAAAGTATGCAAAAAAATTCAAACAAACAAACAAAAAAGATTTTTCTTCATTCTGAAACTAAAACTTGGAGATGATTGTCAAATTGGCTCCTCCCCACCCCAAGCTCTGTTTTCACAAACTGGCACCTGCAATTAAAAAAAACACAAACCATATTTCAGCAAAAGATTCCTGACCTGCTCTTGCCGTTACCTACTGGTGTCAGTCCAAACATACCCCTGTTTTCTTTACTCACTGAATGATTGATTCATGTCTCAACAGCCAGCTTACTTTTAAATTTGCTGTGGTCCACTGTATCCTGGGTTTCTTCTATCAGTATCTTTGCTGCAATGTCCAGAGTGACTATCTTGGTCTTGGAGACAAGGAACAGCATGACAAACTTTTGGCTCATAATCCGCAACGACTTGTCCTTTCTGCTGTTTGCAGATGCTGTGTTACAAATAATACCCAAGCCTCTTAGCATACGTCATCCATCACAGCCAGAAAACCAGCAAGCAGGTTTCTCACACGCAAAAGGGGTAAAGTATTTCTTTGTTGGGAAGCAGAAATCATTTGAAAGGCAGCAAGTAACTGAGCAATGCAGACAGAAGTCTCTCTTCCAAAGGCAATACAAATTAAAGCTTGCAGAAATAGCTTTTAAAGGCAGATTCCAGAGCTGATTCTATGTTACGTTACACAGTTTTGCGGCACTGTTATCTTGTGACTCCAACAGACTTTGTAACTTAAACACTAGGTATTATATGGGCAGCATGCAACAGTGGACAAATGGAAGATGGCACCTTCTGCTTGGATAAAGCATTTACTGTCAGGTACAGGTGGGGAAAGAACCAGAATCTTTGGCAGACGTTTCTGCCAGTCTGGAGGATAGAGGGAAAATACATCCTGAGACCCATGCTAAAAGAATGGATAAAATGGATAAAAGGAAGAATTGTCACCTTTGCAGTGAATTTGGCACAATTTTGCAGAGTATTTTTTTATTATTTAATTTAAAAGCAAAGCAAGGGAAAAAGTCACATAATAAACTGGAGAAAGAGACTTGTGTCTGTGTATCACATCACACACATGAGTTATCTTACCAGAGGTGCAATCTGGTTCTGAAAAGTCCAGTAATGATCTGTCTTGAGAATCTGGAATAGTTTCCTTTTTCCGTTCTCCAAATTTGTACTCCAAGTCCTGCTCCTTGTGCTGGAAGAAGGTCATTAGCTCTCCATACTGCAGCTCTCCTGCTTCCTGAAGTGTTTTCAGAGTCTGACTTAGGTTGTGCCGGCCATGCCAACAGTACTGGTTCTTGGCCACACGGCTAACCAAGTGTAATGACTCCAGGACGTTCACTATATCATAAATACGTCTCCGCTCAACTCCTGTTTTAAGAGGGGGGGGGGAAATAAAAAAGACATAGGTGCTCATCTAACTTTAATATGCTCTTCAGCAGAAGCAGAACAGAGGACAGGCTGTTCTCTTAATACTGAGTGTTCACAACACATTTTTTCACTGTTCACCTGGACACATTACATTAGATCCATCCAAATTTGCACACTTAAGAGCTGACTTATGTATGGCCAGCCCCATAGTATTAAGCCCTTTGTTAACTGCCGGCTGAGGCATGGCTTCAGCTTGAAGAATCTACACTGTGTTTAGAAGAACTTATTGCAGTCTGCCCCATCCCACTCACTCAGACCTATCCAGACTGCCCTGAGGTTTTCAGAGCACTTTGGCCCTTCTTGTCAGAGAGCTTCAGAGCTCAGACACAGACCTGTACACAGGCATGTGTGTAACAGAGGGCAGGAAAGGGTCTGAGCCTAGCACTGACAGAGGGGAGATATAAAAGCCCACTCCTTCGGGATGCAGTGGGGGTGTGGTCCTCCACTTGCATTTCCAATGGCACAATTACTTGCTAAGCACATACCAAGCAAAGGAGCGTTGAAGGCTTCACAAATTGCAAACCAGTGGAGAATGAGGCCCACTGTTTCCAAATGCAGCAGAAAGAAGTCCTCGGTGCTGGCTGGGTCTGCAGCAATGGGAAATCTCTGAAATATGTCCAACTTGGGTTCATCCTGACTGACGTGAGCAAGGTTGGGGACTGAATATAAACAGGCAGGTGGCTCTGCTCACTATCCCGAGTACTCATGTCGAGCGCTGTTTGAAGCATGGCTGTCACATATAACACAGTGCACTATATGCTGGTGGCAGCCTCTTCACCAGAAATCCCGTAACGGTTAACATCAGCTGAGCAGAACAAGTGCTAGCCAAGGGGAAAGGTTTTGAAAGACTTCCCAGTGGAAGGCAAGGCCTTGATACATCTGTTTACCCATCTGGAGAATATGGATAACACTTACCAGCCTCAAATGGGTTATTAAAATAAACAACTCATGAGTATTTCCAAGTGTGTGGAGATCTGGAGTGAAACATACTCCAGAAAAACAAGAGTGCTACACATATCCTGGTGTCTGTCATGCACCAGCAGCATAGCCCCCTTTGTGGTCTTTCCATAGGTCTTCAGCAAACAAAGCAATGTACATTTATAGCAAAAGCTGTATTGCAACCATCATTTGTTACACAGGGAGAAGCAACAGCAGCGGTGAATAATTTTGTGGTCCCTGAAGAAAGTGGATATAGGCAAGCAAGGAAGTGAAAACCAAAGGGAGAAGAACAAACACACCCCCTTCTGGGAGGTAAAATCCCCAGCAGTAAGTTTTAAAACCAAGTTTCTAGTATTTAGGAAAGCAAGGTAATTCCACTCCCAACACAGAGCAAAGCACTACTCATGTTCAGCTGTACAAGGTTGGAGTACGAGCATCTCATGCAAACACAGAAAGGAGTAACTGCAAAATCTCAAAGACCAATTCATTTAAAAAGTAATTTATTTAATTAATTACTTCATCTGAATTCTCTCCTATTTCCATTTCCCATTACCAAGGCAAATAAATGAGCATTTCTAGTAGTTTCTTAGCAGAGTCACACAGGACATCATTCTTCCGTTCCCTTTCTTCCCATAACAGACTCATTTCATTTTTGCTAGCTCTTTTCTGTTAAATACCTGAGTCCTAAATGTAGATAAAATATTTATTTAAAGTCCAATTTTGTAAAGCCCTTCCTAGCTAAGAGACAACCTCTCCAAGGACCTGTATCTTTTTGTTATTGGTGTAACCTGGCTGAGTCCTCTCTCCTGAATTTTATTACTTCTTTCAGATATTTCATTAATCTTTTAACTAAGACCAAACCTAACAGCAGACCCAGCAAATAGGCTACTAGATACCTTCTCTCCACTTCAATACATTTTCTCATTCTACTCCTGCAGGTCTCCTGGTAACTTCCCCTCAGAAGACGATATTTAAAGCTAAGATAACCTTGATGAACCATGACATCTTGAAAGGTATAATGTAAGGCATGTTACTGAAGTCAGGCAGTAAACCAGTGATTTCGTACACCTACTAGTTTGCCATTGTTTCCCCAAATGTTCCATTTTGACAAAATCTGCTGTTTACAAGTCCTCCTTCAGAGAGTTTGTAACTCATAACTCCTTCAGTGTTCAGCAAATTGAAAATTTAGGAAAGCAACAGAGTTGGTAAACAGCTGGAGGATAGAGCTGTCTAGTAAAAAGTACTGTCAGAAAGCAGATTTCAAAATGGTAGTGTTATCAAGCAGTAAAGACACTTAGGAATGATAGGCATTTTCAACTGTTGGTTAGTATGATTAGAAGACCATCCAGACCCAGGGAAAGGCAGACCTTGAATGTACTCTGTAAGAAGGATGATCTTTTGAAGGCCCTCCTGCTGGACTTCCCCAGGTGACCAGTTACCCCATTTTTGCAGGTATACATACCAAGAACTGAAGCCACTTCATCCAAAGAAATAGTAGTTTTTTCTGTTGACAATGGGTAACTTGGATAGCGAGCTAGAAACTTTTGGCACAAAAGTCCTAAGCTTTTCTGTTTTCTGCTGGGCCTCTGCTTTTCAAATTCATCAATCGTGCTGTCGTCTACCATATCATACTGTTAAAAAATAAACATTAACCCTTTAGTGCAGAGCTTTAGAAGCAAGGCATAGGCAAGCGAGGTTCATATTTCAGAAGTTAGCAATACTTATGCTCGGACTTTCTAATAAGGAAAAAAACACCGATTCCTTGCAAGCACAGAGCACTTGAGTGACACACTTTTGCTTGCAAACTCTTTTTAATTTATCACACAAGATGTCTACAGAAAAATTCCTATCTGCAAGATTATAAAATAATAGTTATGCATAGGAAAGAAAACAGTAAGACCAAACACCCAAGACTAGCAGATGCTAAAATCCTGTTTGGAAGAAATATTTCTTTTTGAGAGGAGGAATATTCCCTAAAACACCTCTGGATCTAATGAACCAGATGACGTACAAGCCATCAAAGAGTTCCTGCAAAACCTCTTTCAAGAGATTTTATTGCCCTTTACCATGCCTCTACAACCTTAAGAAACCGGGTGTTGGGGAGGGGTCATGATGCTAAGAGACTATAAAAAGCACCACCTCGTCTCTGAACCTTAAGCTAACAACTTGGCTGAGTTTAAGTGATCTCTGTAGGATGGCCTGAATATGGTCTTTCTGTCCCTACAAGGTGAAAAAAACCCCAACAAAACCGTGATGGCAAGAATGTATGAAGACGTATGTTTATTTATTACAAAATGAGAATGATAGAGGATTTTTCTGCACTGGTAACTTTGGGGTTTTGCTTCTGTGTCAAAAAAAGGAAAAAAAAATTATCTCACCCTCTGGCAAAGAAATGCTGCGATTAGTGGCAGCTGTTGCAACCCACATTTCCTTGCTTATGAGGTCTTAATTGTCCTTTGCTAGTTGTGACTAAGTGACCTTGTGGCAGGCTGTTGCTGTGATTGAATTCTTTGAGTTTTATATGGTATGGAAATAACAGTATTCTTACAGTAACACTTTTAGATATTTTGTAAGTTAACTTGCTGCGTGGAGAAAATTATTAAGTATAAGCTTTATTAACTAGAAAATATTAGAACTTTTTATAGTAGCCACCCCCAAAATGCTATATGATCTTAGCAGGCTTGGAGTAGTAAAAAAACAACCTTTAACATCGACTATCTTTTACTTACTGGAAGCTATGCCAGCAATTGTCTTTGGAGAACTGTTTGTTTCTTTATGACTAACTAAACTGGACAATTCTCCAGACTGTCACTGTAGAGGCTGCAAAATCTACACTTGTAAAGTGATCTATACCTATGAAATGATGCTTCTCAGTAGGAGGACCTCAGAACTATCTTCCTGTCACTGAAATCACCAAAGAAGGGTATTCTACAAGAAATAATCCAGGAAAAGGAGAGCAGTGGTTGGAACAACAAAAAAGGCTGAAGGAAGAAAACTGTAATGATGCTTATTACAACCTGATATAATCATCTCAATGGATGGACTTCCTAAAGTAAGACAGGGATCAGCCCACATTACCCGAGTCTTGACAAGTAAAAATCTTCTGAACACTTGACCATGCCATCTGACTACTAGTTTGGGGGCTGAGATGGAAAGTGGGAGAAAGATTTTAACTGACCACTCTGTGGGCCTGTTGTGGACAAGGTGCAAGATTTCAAAAGTATGTTGAAAAATATGCCCTCACTGTTGTCGAATTGCTTTTGAAAATGCTGCCTGTCTATTTAAAATGATCTGGCAATCTTCTTTCTAATGCAGTTCAGAACATAGTGCCAGAAGTACTTATGTTGGGTAAAATGACACATTAAGCTCTACTTCCTTCACTGTCCTTTTAAGTAATATTCAGGCTCTTGAGAGGTCTCAGGTCAGTTGCTAGTAAGACAGTTACTTTTAGTCTTTGACAGTCCTACTGCTCAGCCAATGTTGCATAGCAACTGTCCTTGGACATGTTTTACAATCCTGCAGTTTTTCATAGGGAGCAAAGGACCAGTTGCAAGAAAACAGAGGCACAACTTAAGGAAGGTCTGAGTCCTAACTGAACATAAGTTAATCATGTTCTGAGTCTCACCTGTAATGAATCAGGTGTGTCACTCTGCTCACTGTTTTCTATAGGTCTGAAGAGCTCTTTCTTCTTTTCCCTGTCCCTCATGTCAGGGCTAGCAGCACTAACAAGCATCTTCAGGTTAGCAGTGGGGGTCCAGGGATCAGGCTGAGGTCTGTCAACGAGCTTAACAGGTGTAATTGGATTTCTTTCTGGAGTGCAGCCTTTTTGCTTTGATAAATCAACTGGTTCATTCTTAATGGGAGTCTTTGGGGCCATCCTGGATCGATCAAATATGTTTTCCTATTAAAAACAAAGTTCTTGAGACACAACAGGAAAGAAAACAGTCCAACAATCAATGTAATTGTTCTTAAGGTAATTGTAGTGACTCATGCCTTTGCACTCATAGCTATATTTAGCACAGTTCTGCCTTTATTGGAAGAGGTAAAATATTGTACATGCTACTGTACTAGAGGCAGTGTATATGAGATACTGCCCTGAATTACAGAACCTGAGGTCAACCAGTCAAACTTGTGGCCTATCAGGCTTTTCAATGCTGACTGTTATTACAAGACAGCATTGCCCATGAACAAAAATCACCAAACTGGATCAAAACTGAAATAATGCATTGGTCACATGACATTTAGCAAGAAAACACATTGCTCTGCTTGAAAGGTCTCCAATGAAAAGCCATACTGGGGATGCAGCTTAGACTATCATAAAATGTCAAACTAAAGTGGATGTAACTTCATGTGCAAGTGAAACAAGTTTTGCACCTGTACTATCTGCTGCTCAAAACAGAGAAAATCTCCGTTACTATTCCTTGACTACAGCTAAGAGCTGCTAGAAGAAAAAGTCTAACGCATCAGCTGATTTTTATCATGCTTTGAATGAAGCTCAACTCCCTCCAGTCCCTAGCTTCAATCAAATTTTTTTCATATTTCATCTTTGGGTCCAGTTTTATCCCTTCTTCTTCCTGCAAGAATTATCACTACCAATCAACTAGTTTCAAGAAACTGACTGAAGAAAGTGTCAACGGTATCCTTGAGCTGAGAGATCTGGTTTTGAGCAACAAAAGACACTATTTCACTCTAGCCTGTTAGTGCAAATACCTCATGAAGACTAAAGGAATGAGGTAGGTAGGATGCCATACTGGCTTTCTCTGCAGGATATCAGAAATGGAGGTCCAGGTATCTTAAACATGGCACAGAGCAAGACTTCCAGAAATGCCCATGCAGAAAGTTGTACTGTTGCTTTTTGCCCAGGGAGATCAATGTTCTGTTCTTAGATAGTCCAGCTACCACTTGTCCTTAACACCCTACAAACAGGACACTGTGTTTTTTGACTCTAGCTAATATTGCTCAGTGGTTTCTAGATTTAGTCCCTTGAAATTAATGTATGCACGTTGAGTAAAGTGAGAGAAAGCAAAGCAGAGCTTCTAACTTTCTGGAATTGGTAGTGAAGCCTTTGGTACCACAGCAAACTGCTTTTAAACTATAAATCAGGCCTCAAGTTGTTTGCTCTTCAGTCTAGCTGTGGCTTTTTTGGTGTTGGTTTCAAATTGAGCAAGTCGTCTTGCTCAGATTAAGATTTCCACTTCTTTTTTTTTCAAAATGAGTTTTAAAAATCTAACATGACAACTTTGAGGCCAGATATTGTTATTATGTGTTTTATTTTGTGCTACAAGAAGTCCAATTCTGAAGTGGAATATAGCCTGAAAGAAAATATTAAGTTACTATTGGCTTGCTGTAAGAACTTTCCCAAGTTAAGTTTCACTGTTTACTTGGAGCAATTCCACTATCACAAGCTAATAGAGATATTTAAATAGGTGATTCCAAATATCATCTTATCTGGTACAGTCTAGGTAGAAAGCAGAAATAAGTTCTAGTAACTGAAGTTGGCTTTTACTAGGAACAATTCTGTAGCATTCAAACTGAAAATGAATTTGGTACATTGTGACCTGAGCACTGATGAAGAACACTTTGCATACATTCACCTATGGATTACCCAAAACTGTATAATAAATATATCTCCTTTTACAATTAACAGTTCGCCAGTTGTAACTTACCACACTATGATAAATAGGGGTCAATTTAGAGGCCATGGTACTTCTTGGAATACATGTTCACATAGTGTTGGCACTCCATATATTCTTGCAATTTCACATTTGGCAGTGAATCAAGACTTAATCTGTAATGGAGAAAGTCTACCTTCCCCTCAAGTTCCTGTTCGCTATAGCTGGTGCGAATGGAACTGCAGTGAAGGCAGCTGAAGCAACCTGATGTTCTACTATCTCAAATTTTCATGTTTGTGCAAATATCACAATGAAAAAAGTAGTGGCACTACATGAGAAACACACATCTACTACGAACCTTTCAGATATTTATTTCTTGAATGTCATAATTGCCTACTAAGGTAAGAAACAATTTTATGCCCTCTCCCCATCCTTTTTTTTTTTTCAGTAGCTGCAATGGTCTATGAACTCCTAGCTGTATTCCACAAAACCGCAAGGGCAGTTCGTAGAAGTACAAGATTCACCTTGATCCAAGCAGAGGTGGCTTACAAATACAAGAGGACAGGGAAAGGCTAGCTTAATGAACTTAGTGTGTAAGCAGGAATTGAAACAAGTATCTGAGATACCAGGAGCCGAGTCTGACAAGAGCTATGTTATCTTTGGAGGACTCAGATTGAGCATGGACAGCAGGTCATGGATCGGGCCTAATTCAGGAGACGTTACTGAGCAAGGTATGCCCAAGGCTAGATGTCCTGTCTCCTGGCCGGTGGGGCAGGAGAGGAACAATGAGATTGCTCCTTGCAGAGTGGCACTGCGTAGCCTCTTGACCTGGGACCACCACTGTACGGATACAGGCATATTTTTGCCGGCCAGAAAGCAAGCATAACTGACGTGCATCAGCACGCTCAGACTACTGCTAAATAACAGGACTATACTATCCCATGTCACATCAGGCCTGGTGTCGGTTAGCTTTTGAGCTGCGAGTGTGTCTGAAAGTCTCCTGCACCTTACCCAATGGTAGCCACTGGGATGCTTGAGATCGTTTTGTGAGTTTCGCTTATTGAAAGCTAAAAACTGTTTCCCTGGGAATAATGCCGGAGTGTAAACCCTTCACTTACTGACAACACCGCTGTGACTCACGGCCATTTTTCCTGGACTGTCTCTTTACCTTAACGGTAGCACCGGACACCCCCTCGCTCCAAGTGCCGACAGGTAAGATGCTGCTGTACAGACCAACATGGCAGGGCAGACCAGGTGCAGTGGTCCAACGGGCAGCACCCCAAACGCTGCCATCGGGACGCAGAGGGACACGATCCGGGCGCACACGCCGGAACCGACCCAACTCCAAGCCCCCCGGGCCGGTGCTCTGCACCCCTGCACGCACG
>NW_010540426.1:358-3737 GCF_000687285.1 Phaethon lepturus | reverse complement strand
TGGGGGTTTTTGGCTATGCAGCCTGAGAACAGGTCCAAGAGCATCCCCTGAGAGCATCCCGTCAGAGCATCCCATGAGAGCATCCCCATGAGACCACCCCGTGAGAGCATCCTGCGAGAGCATCCCCATGAGAGCATCCCGTGAGAGCATCCCGTGAGAGCATCCCGTGAGAGCATCCCCATGAGAGCATCCCCATGAGAGCATCCCCATGAGCTCAAGGTTGCGCAGCCCAGCCTTGGCAAGCCTCTGCTTCAAAGCCGGACCCCATCACAGAACCACAGCCCCAGCCACACCAGCCACACGCTGCTTTTGGGTCAGGGCAACTCTCCCTGACAGGGCCAGACAGGATTCAGGTTGCCCGCCGCAGCCAGGCAAAGACACCACTTGCTCTCCACACATCCTCGGCAGCGGGTCCTGCTCCGGCTGGGAAGCAGGAAGGGACGGCATCTCGCTCTGCCGATGTCTGACCTTATTTCACAAGCAATTTGTGAACGTGTAATACAAGAAAACTCTATCTCGTGGCTCTGACAACAGATGACTGCCTGCTCCCTTTACGGGGACGTTAAATCCTGTTATTAAATGCAAGCCATTATCAGGATGTCACCGGCGTCTCTTGATGAAGCTATATACCTGTGTAGGCAGCTAGCCCGTGTTTGCTTATTTACTATTCATTATAAATGGTCTGGATTGATTTTCCTCATCTTTATCTCTCTGTGGCTGGAGGATTTGTTTTCTCTGTGTGAGTCCAGGGCACTAGACATTGCTCCCTCCTCCCCAGAGGACGTGTAGGAATGCAAAGCTGTATTGCTGTCTTGCCCCCAAAACTGCCCAGTATTTGGGCAGGTTGGCAAGCCCACTGCTTCTGCTGTATTATTGATCCCTTGGCTGTTACAGAATTATGAGCAAACCATAGATCACTGGTTGCTTCCAAGCAATATTTAAGGGCACTTCTCACACCTTGCCCTGCAAGTGACTAAGCAGCTGCCACCTTGTCAGGGGAGTGGTGGGACCACCCAGAGTACACTCACCATTTGGGATGACAAGAAAAAAGAATCCCTTTTTTTGCTCCCAGAACCTCATGTCCACGGGTTTTTCTCCAGGGACGAGAGAAACCTTGCAAAAAACGTTCAGAGCTGGAAGTCAGGAGAGCAAACAGGGTCCTACCAGGACCAGAACGGGGACCTGTGCTCCATATTCCTGCAACAGGGCATGCAGCAAGCCCACCACCCATTTAGCAAAAAAGAATAAAAGCCAGAAACATTTGCTGAAGGAAGAGTTAAATACATAAAGCAAGTCCTAAAAGCAACATTTCTGGAAGCTTTGATAACTCCGCAAATAGAAGATAGTGTGACTGTTTTACCCACATTCATATTTCCCAGTAGATGCACCCGTCCCCCAGACAATTTATGAGCTCTCATCCAAACCAAACATCCATCTTTCCTTCAATGACATTATGACCCTTCCCAAAATCTCTTTGCAAATGTGCATTTCAGTGTTTCTCTCTTGCTGGAAGCAATTATGCCATTTCCAGGAGCTAAGAACCTATCAATCAGACCTTCCCAAAGCGCATGGCAAGGGGGTTCAAAACCAGAAGGCTTTCACATAACTTTCACGCTATGTCTTCCTCTTTGGGACACCAGGGGTTTGGTAGCATGCCACTCCCCAAGGGAGGGTTTAACTTAAATAAACACCCTCGCCCTGCCCCATCCTGACCGCAGTGCTGGCAGGAGGCAGCGGGGCTGGTGCCAAGGGCACCAGTGGGGCTGGTGCCAAGGGCAGTGCCGGCCGCAGGTCCCTGCTGGAGAGATGGGAACGTGCCAGTCCTCATCCTGCCCTCTTGCAGGGAAGGGCAAAGGCATCTTCCAAGCCGCGTGTAGATTTAACCCTCCTCTACCGATTTTTAAGCCCCCACCACTGTTTCTCACGCTGGAGAGTCCTTCTGACATAACCACCGACCACAAGCATGGCCACAGGTTTAAACTTGCTTTTTCCCAGGCGTGTTGGGGAAGCTGCTTCAGGGGCACATCCCAGTGAGGGACCAGGACACGGTGACACAGCCGTCTCCAAGAAATTGGGACAGCGAGGAGAGCAATCCCTGGGAGAAGAGCAGCCTGCTGAATTATACAAGTTTCCCAACCAAACTGTATTCCCTCCTGCTCAGGCAACACGCACTTGCTAATTTGTGCTGGAAAGGAGGGAATTAAGTATTCCCCTCCTTCGCTGCATGGGGAATAGCCCCAATTTCCCAGAAATCTCCCCTGACTTGTCCTTTAAATAAAGCTTAAATAATGCCACACTGTCCTTTAGGCAGCTTATGGAACTTATCTTAAGAACATTAAGAATTACGAACAAATATGTACTCATATACAGACAAATATATACAAAACCCTCCCTCAAGCTGCCCGGCAAGTATAGTTGGCAATCACACCGGTCTTCAAATACCTACAAATGAATACGGTGTGACAGGCCATGAACCCTTCTTCACCCCCGCAGTGTCCCAGGCAGACCCTTCGGGCTCCATTGCAAGGCACTGGCCCCGGGCAGCCCCATCCCCACACATTATTACCCCCAAGGTCAGGCAAAACGCTGTCGAAAATGTTCTGATTATTTCCTAGGAGGGAGCATAAGCAGCCTTTCAGCCTGCGTGACCTTGGGGGCTTTATCTGCCGTCAGATAAGTAATCCCCCCAGCCTGGAGGGCGGCAGCGAGGGGCCGAGACCCTCCCGCCCCGCGGAGGGGCCCTGGCCGACCCCGCTGGGCTGCGGCTTTGCAGCCACGACCCTCCTTTCTGGTAGCCACCGGCTGCTAAAGTCCCTGCAGCATTCCGTGTGCCTGGGTCTCTTTATAAAGTCTTCCCCAGTATCTAAGCGCAAGGTGGGAAAAGCGCATCCCGGTCCCCGCAGGGGAGCAGGAGGGTTCTGGGGGCACGGATGCTGCAGGGAGGGGACGGGACGGGGATGCACAGGGACCAGGCACCATTTGCAGTCCCCCTTCCCACCCAAGCCGGAGCATTTACCCCCCGCAGCAGGCCAAGCCGGGACGGGAATTCTCCCTCTCCTCATGCCTTTGTTCCGTGGTGCATCCCCAAGTTCCACAGATCTCACATTGCTCCGGGGTTTAAGGCAGATTCTTGCTGCCTGACTCGAGGAATGTGAAAATAAGCATAAAAAGGGATTTAGAGAGCAAAGTTGTTGGTAGGGATAAGCAAGAGCAGAACAGGGGATGCCTCTCGAAGCCGAGGACCCTGCCGGGTGCACGCTGTGCCGCCGCCTTCCCGTGCAGGGGATTTCACATCAGTGCAACAAGGAGGTGGGGAAGGAAGAGGGCAACCAGGAGAGCATTTCCCCCAGCCCACGGGTCAGCACCCTCCTGCCCCGGT
>NW_010540426.1:0-302 GCF_000687285.1 Phaethon lepturus | reverse complement strand
GGAGGAGAGTGGGGAAGAGCCCGGCGCGGACAGGCTCTTTCCTCCCAACGGCGTCGATTACTTCTGTGATCAGCGCCTCGTTGTCGAAACTGAACACCCATTATTACAGGATTCCAAAACAAAAATAACCCAAGGGAGAGAAAATATGTAATCCAGAAGCTGTCCTGCTCCCAAACCGTGCGCGTTGGGTCGGTGCCATCTAGAGGCGGCAAACCAGCCAAAAGCACCCAAAGCACCCAAAAGCACTCGCAGCCCGGGGTTCACGGCGCAGCCGGAGGCCACGCGGCCCCAGCACGTCGGGG
>NW_010540425.1:0-1046 GCF_000687285.1 Phaethon lepturus | reverse complement strand
TGGCGGCATCTCCGTGCCGGGGCGTCTCCGCCGCCCGCCGCGGTTTCAATAAAGGTGTTTGCCGCCAGGTGCCGGCGCGGGACGTGGTGCTGTGTGCCGCGCGGCGCCCGTTACCCGGCGCTGTCTCTGCCCCGGTGCTGGTCCCCAGTCCCGGTCCCTGGTCCCAGTCCTGTTCCCTGATCCCGTTCCTGGATCCCGGTTCCCGGTCCCAGTCCTGTTCCCTGATCCCGCTCCCCGCTCCCGCTCCCTGATCTTCTTTCCTGATCCCTGTCCTATTCTCCGATCCTGATCCTGGTCCCCAATCCTGGTCCCCGTTCCCCTTCCCTGATCCTGATCCCGGTCCCCAATCCCAGCCCTGTTCCCTGATCCCCGTCACTGATCCCAAATGCTTTTCCCGGATCCCAATGCCAGTTCCCGTTCCCCAATCCCATTCCCTGCTCCTGGTCCCTGATCCCCAGTTCCTGTTCTCGGATCCCAGTTCCCAATCCCAGCCCTGTTCCCTGATCCCAGTCCCTGATCCCAAATCCTTTTCTGGATCCTGATGCCAGTTCCCGTTCCCCAATCCCATTCCCTGCTCCTGGTCCCAGTCCTGGTCCCTGATCCCCAGTTCCCATTCCCGATCCCAGTCCTGGTCCCTGATCCCCAGTTCCCGCTCCCAGATCCCAGTTCCCGATCCCAGTCCCTAATCCCCAATCCCATTCCTGGATCCCAGTCCCAGTTCCCGTTCCCGGATCCCAGTTCCCAATCCCAGTCCCTCATCCCCAATCCCATTCCCAGATCCCAGTCCCAGTTCCTGCTGCCGGATCCCAGTTCCTGATCCCAGTCCCTAATCCCCAATCCCATTCCCGGATCCCAGTCCCAGTTCCCGTTCCTGGAACCCAGTTCCCAATTCCAGTCCTGGTCCCTGATCCCCAGTTCCTGTTCCTGGATCCCAGTTCCCGATGCCAGTCCCTAATCCCCAGTTCCCGTTCCCGGATCCCCAATCGCATTCCCCGTTCCCGGGTCCCCTTCCCGGACCGCGATCCCCGTTGGCGGCGCGGCCGCCC
>NW_010540424.1:1732-2102 GCF_000687285.1 Phaethon lepturus | reverse complement strand
TGCACACCCGCGGGTACAAACTCCCACGCCGTCCGAGCAGTTGGGCTTGCTCTGGCTGCGCCTCTCTTCCCCGTAACGCGTGCCACGTGGCCCGTTACCGTCATAGCCTGGGAATAATCCAGCCCTTCCCAACAGGGACGGTTATTTTTCTCGTCCCTGAACATTAATATAGCCCGTGAACGCCGAGCAAGTAAATTAATTGCACAAACTAACCCGCGGGAGCACAGGCAGCGTGAGTTCGGGTCGGAGGGAATCGGGCTCTGGATGACGTCTGTTTGAGCGCTCGGTGCGTCGCCGCACCCTTAGCCACGGCCACCGGCAACCAGCTGGCTGCCCCCCACGCAAGGGAAAGGTCCTGGGAGCCTATCCC
>NW_010540424.1:1350-1598 GCF_000687285.1 Phaethon lepturus | reverse complement strand
GGTTTTATTAAAAAAACGATTTAATAGCAATTAGGTAGCGTGCTGGGGTACTCCCTAACTGCCCTTTATATTAGCGTGACTTTTCCATGAGCCTCCCGCAAAGCGGCCGGGCCGTTCACGGTGGCGTCGGCGCAGCGGTCCTGCCGCGCAGCAGCGCTTCGAAACACAGGCACGGCCGAGCACCCCCGGGAGCAGCCGACGTGTTACTTATCCCACGCCTATGGCTTTTCCCTCGGTCTTTGCCGGGG
>NW_010540424.1:0-1146 GCF_000687285.1 Phaethon lepturus | reverse complement strand
CTTCGCTGGGCCCAGGGCGTGCTGGGGAAGGCGCTGGCACGGCCGTGCCGCCTGGATGTCAAGAAGCTCCGTCCTGTCCCGCCCATCCCTAAGGAGACAATGAGCTGGGATGAGCTGGGGCGTGCTGGGGTGTGCTACGATGTACTGGGATCAGCTGGCACACGCTGGAATGAGCAGGGATCAGCTGGGACATCCTGGCACATGCTGGGATGAGCTGGGACATGCTGGGATGAACTAGGATGTACTGGGGTGAGTTGGGACATGTTTGGACACGTTGGGATGAGCTGGGATGAGCTGGGATGCACTGAGGTGAGCTGGGACATGCTGGGATGAGCTGGGATGCACTGAGGTGAGCTGGGACATGCTGGGATGAGCTGGGATGTGCACCACCATGCCCAGCTCCCTGGTGGAGATCCACACCAAGGGCCGCTGTGAAGGCCACAGGCAGTGTTCTCTCCAAGCCACCATCTTTTCCCACCATCTCTTTGTTCCGATTCGTGCTTCCCACCGCAGGCGCAGGCAGCAGGACGTGACCGCTGCTTGCGGATACCAGGAAAAGGGAGGGAGGCAGGAATCTGGCAGAGCGCCTTCATTTTGGAAACTCTTACATCACCGTTGAACGCTGTACATGAAACATCGCGAACTTCGCAGCGACAGCAAGCTAAATGGTTTCCAAAGACATGCCTTAAGGTTTTCCATGAATTTCTCTGAAGATTCATGAGATCAAGCTATTTTACCGAAGCAAGCCAAGTTTTACGGACACGGTCTGCTCAGAAAATGACCAAATCCGATAGTGATAGTCCGTATGGATGTATTGATCTTCAGCCTTGCTAGTGCCTTGGCTCCTGGTGGATGAGAGCATGCAGAACACAGATTGATTTAAGAAAGAGCTGCCAGGAAGAGCTGGGGTAGCTGCAGAGGCTGCAGCGGCACCTGGTTTACTCGTCAAATATTTGTCCTCAAACTTGATGTCATCCACAACGCCGCAGACGCGGCTGGAGGAGCCGCGTTCCCGGGGAGGGGCGAGACTGGGAGACCGGGGCGAGGTGCATGCCCCGAGCATCTGTGGGGCAGCGGGACCAAAGGCGTCCGAGGGGGCAAGCGGGAGATTTCACCCGTCCCGTGGCTCCTCGGCGGGGCTGGCGC
>NW_010540423.1:0-12140 GCF_000687285.1 Phaethon lepturus | reverse complement strand
CCTGGGGTTCCCTCCGTGCGGCGCGGGAGCGTGAGGGCTGCGGGTGGGCGCTGGGAGCCCTGCCCTTCCTGCTGTGGGGCTGGGCCGAGGGCGTAGCGTGGGGTGACAGCACAGCGTGGGGCGGTGGCGTGGCGTGGGTGCAGCGTCATCCAGGTAAAAGCGCTCCATCTCCCCCCAAGGGGAAGGCAGTACCTGTTAGAGGGGGGGTGTAGGGAGTGCTGCTGCTCCCAAGGGCTCTCCTGGGCTCTCACCCGTGGCAAAAAACCATGGGGTCTTCTCCCGGGGCCTTCAGGTAGGCGGAGGAGCAGGCCGCGTCTTGGAGTATCGCACGTCCCATGTGCACATCGTGTATGTGTCCTTTCGCTCTCCGGGCTCTGATTCATGATAGGTAAAGGTGCATTCTCCTTTCCCTGCATAGAAAATGACTTTTCCGCTTTTCAGCCCTTTCGTTACCTCCGCTATACTCTAAGCTAGAGTGACTTCATTCACCTGCTGGCTCCTGTCCTTGAGGGTAGGAGAACACGTATAATCCAGTGCTGGTGAAAAGTCCTCTCTTGCCACCCCTTGGCTTGTAAAGCATTTGTCCGCCTTGTTGGGTTTCATGGTGACCCTGAGAGTGGTTTCGGCGTGGAGCCCTGCGGGCATGCTCCCTTCTCTGGCCGTTCCTCGCCCACAGCTGCCCTGCCGCTGCGCTCCTTAGGACAACGTGGTGCTAACCCTCGTGGGGTGACATGTTAAGGTGTGTGGTTTGCTTTTGCTTCATGTCACTGAGCCTTTGTTTAACAGATGATATTCGAAACCCAAGGTGGGACAGAAAGGTCAATCTTTTCCTGTTGTTTTCTTCTGGCTTAAGGAGATATAATAACCACACGCTGTCCTCTGCTGAGAGACAAAATTTCTGTTATGCTATAGTGTTCTCACAGTTACACTCACTTTCGGTAGCTCTATTTTTACAGTTACTCTTGGAATTGAAATACTTTGGCTGTGAGAATAAAGTATTTTTTATTTATCGTTTAAGTTAGTGCACCGTTCTGACAGGTTTTATAGTGCATTGATGTGAAAGTAGACCTTAAAAATCGTACTTTTTCTTTTATGATCAAATGCTCTGTGGCAAGAACTTAAAGTGTCACATTGGATTATATATCTGCCAGCAGTGTTTTCTCAGAACGATTACAGCTTACAATGTTTTTCCTTCTCCTCCATGACAAGCTTCATTTTTATGAGGCATAGTACTTCAAGCTGCTCTCTTAAATTGCTGTTTAAGTAGCAGAGGAAGCAGTCAACATTTATGACCTAGCATGAATATAATGTTTAAAAGCTGTAAAGTGCTATGGAGATGAAAGGAAACAATAGCTAAAGCGCACAAGGATTGCTGCGAGAACCTCTGTTCTTTCCCAGTTTGCAGGCACACCAGCGCGCCAGACTGATGAGCAGATCTGGCTGAAAAATTGGCCGAGGGCAACGAAAGCAGTGGCTGTGTCAGGACAGCGCAGAGGCGTGAAGGAAGGTGTGGCCGGCTGCCCTCGCAGCTCAGAGCTGCTAAATCCGCTCCGTGGCCAGACGCCAGTCTGCACCCATAGTCACTGGCTCTTCTGTGAGTAAGTGAATACAGAAAAATATGTCCCCCGGGTTGGAAAGCCGGCAGACACAGCTGCGCTCAACATCTAAAGTGTGTCTAAACTGGCCTTGAGAGCTGCAGCAGATGCATCCAGGACTACAGCTGAATTTGCGGCCACTGTGGTAGCCTCCATGAAAATGCCATGGTCTCCTTTGGGTATCCCTTACGAAGCAGAGATTACAACTGAGGACAGGCTGGATCCATGGGCCACGGTCAACTGTACGAGGTTTAATAAGGCCAAGTGCAGGGTCCTGCACTTCGGCCACAACAACCCCATGCAACGCTACAGGCTTGGGGAGGAGTGGCTGGAGAGCTGCCCAGCAGAAAAGGACCTGGGGGTGCTGGTTGACAGCCGGCTGAACATGAGCCAGCAGTGTGCCCAGGTGGCCAAGAAGGCCAACACGTCCTGGCCTGTATCAGAAATAGTGTGGCCAGCAGGAGTAGGGAAGTGATTGTGCCCCTGTACTCGGCACTGGTGAGGCCGCAGCTTGAATACTGTGTTCGGTTTTGGGCCCCTCACTACAAGAAGGACGCTGAGGTGCTGGAGCGTGTCCAGAGAAGGGCAACGAAGCTGGTGAGGGGTCTGGAGGACAAGTCTTACGGAGAGCGGCTGAGGGAACTGGGATTGTTCGGTCTGGAGAAGAGGAGGCTGAGGGGAGACCTTATCACTCTCTACAACTACCTGAAAGGGGGTTGTGGCAATGAGGGTGTTGGCCTCTTCTCCCAAGTAACCAGTGATAGGATGAGAGGAAATGGCCTCAAGTTACACCAGGGGAGATTTAGATTGGATATTAGGAAATATTTCTTTACTGAGTGGTCAAGCATTGGAACTGGCTGCCCAAGGGAGGTGGTGGAGTCACCATCACTGGAGGTGTTCAAAAAAGATGTGGACATGGCACTTCAGGACATGGTTTAGTGGGCATGGTGGTGTTAGGTTTACTGTTGTACTTGATGATCTTAGAGGACCTTTCCAAACTTAATGATTCTGTGTTTCTATGACAAGGTGTGACAGTGGCAAAAGGCTCCCAAATAACTCTGTGTTTTCCAGAGACCACAAGTGGTAGGGACTTTCATTTTACGCCATCTAAAAAGCAAAACACAACAGCATCTTCTAGATGGTCCACTGCTGATGAAGAGGGAGCTACGTACTAAATTGTCACGATTCTGAGTCAGAAAGACATAGATATTATATTTATTTAAATTACTCTCTGAGTATTGGCGGAAGTCAGTTCTCACTAGATCATTGCCCTTTGGCAGAATCAGAGGTGCTGAATTTGGTGATAAGGATTAAAAGGCATGAGAAATTCCTTCTGGGATAGGGAATTAGTCAAAGGGCACATCAAAGGAGTAATTTTAAAATACTTAGGTGCAGACTTTTTTCTAAGAGGAAAGCTCTGTGATATCTTTATGGGAGCAAGGGAATTCCTTCCAGTGTCTCTGCCCTGCCTTCCCCAGAGGGACGGGGAAGATACCTGAGCGGAGCTTCAGCAGAGGCTGGACTTTTGTCTTTTCACAGTGGGGCTTTCGTTGTCTTTGGGTTTTTGTACGCTCCTTGGTACACGTCATAAAGTGAGGTGGGATCCCTGGAGTGAGTAAAGATCTACTGAGAAAAGGTCTTTCTGCCTTCTGTGGGATTTTTGTGTGTAATTCACAAGTTTGTTTTCAGGCTTCTGGTAAAGATTGAAAAAATACTTTCATATAACTCAGGGAAGAAAGATCAGAATGGAAAAAAAATCAAGGAGACGAATGACCATCTGTTTCAATGCAGTGCACAAGGTGCACATTATTCAAGCAACTCATTTCTTGGAAAAAAAATAAGACGGCGCTGATATTTCTGGACGTCAGCCCAGGAAGAAAGCCAAGTGTAATGAAATACCTCTGAAAAAGATGCTTTGTTGAGCTCTTGCTGTTGTTTTGGATTCCTTTTCAGGAGAGACTTAATTGGTTTAGCAGTCCAGACTTGCTCCACTAGTCACCTTTTCACCTCTGTTATTTGGGGCAAAACCCTACTGGGCAGATGCAGAATGCCATTGCCTGGCCTGGCTTCTCTGCACAACGTCGTTTGAAACGGAAGCAGTCAGGATTACTCCAGTTCATACCAATGAAATCATGTGCAGTGAAGAGTGTTTTTTGTTTTCTAGCATTCAATTTTTCTTTCAACCTGAGGGTGCTCTGGAGTGAAAATTCCCAGTTTCTTGGTGCGTAGCATTCTGTAGCGTAGGAGTGCTGAAGTTGTTGCACTGTTTCACCGTAACATTTGGCATTTGACAAATTAGGTGTTTCTCATGGTTTTAGATGAAAGTCTATACTGCCAGGTGTTGGAATACAGTTTTTGAACAGTTTTACTTTCCCCATAGTTCGGTCAATGGACTGGGTGTACATAGGTGGCGGGAATGTGAAAGGAATTATTTTGTGGACTACTTGCTCTGGACTTCCTAGTTCATTTCTCTAACTTTTCTTTTACCTTGCATTTTGGCATTTTGATTTCTGATGCACTATTTCACTGAACCAAACAGAAATGTTGCTAGGCGTTTTCAGACTTTTTACTCTTCATTTAAGAGAATACAGAGAAATTATAGGTCTTACATGACTTTTGGTTCAAACTTCCTGAAGATATTTAAGCAGATGGTATATAGAGATACCATGAAAAACAGGTTGTTCCTTTCCAATATTTAGTGATGGAACACATTGGGAATTCACGGATGCTTTTGTTGAAAGCATGACCTCAATTAACTGATATATTACTTTTACCAACTGTATGTTGCCCGTGCAACAACGTATGTATTGGTGTATGTATTGGGTTCATGTGGCAAGGCTGGTGGAGGCTGCAGGAGTGAGAAGACCACTACCTTGTAATACTCCAAGGACTTTGCGAAGCAGAGACTCACAAGTATTTGTTAAGTTGCCTGTAAAAAGTTGCCTGCTAAAGGAAAAATTTGAATATTTCTGTCAGATTTCTGGTGGTTGGAGTTCTTTATAACGGTGCAGTGCTAACGATGAGCATCAAGTCAGTGGGTATCCTTTAAATACTAGCTGGAGGCAATGTCCCTCAGCCTGTTTCCTCCTTGCCTACGCTGTTACTCTATACCTGCGGCATTACGCCTGTAACGTTATCTGAGTGTAGTGTGACCTGTGCACGGGCAGACACCCCCATCCCGGTGTAGAAGCCTCTCCAGTTGCGAGGTGCTCTGCAGCGGTGCAGAAGCCCACGGGAGCAGAGAAGACTACAAGTGTCCTCTTCCTCTCACATCTACCAGGCAGTCATTTCAGCTTTGTTCACTGAATCTTCTCTACATCTTTTTTACCCATTTTTTCAGACTTTGTTTTTGGAGCAGCCTTCCCTTGTGAAGCATATAGTGTGGTTTCAGGGCCTGTCAGGGCCTTTTGTTTTTTTCTCTGCTGAAATGGGTATTTTGGTGGGGGCCTTGTTCAATTTCTAACTTTTTTTTCTTATATTGGCTCTGAATATTCAGTAGCTGACTCCTGCTTTAGTGCAGTTGAAGGACAAAGGCATTACATTTTAACACGTGGTATAGGTCTCTTACTACAGGGCTTTTTGAGTATCTCTAAAAACAAACAAAACCCAAACCAAAAACCAAAGCTCTTATACACCTAGCACAAATTAGGGTATATTATCTAAATGCCTCCTAACTCTCAGGGATGGTAAAGAAATAGGTTCCCCCTTATTTGTGTAAAGTACTTTTCCATGTTTTTAAAGAAGAGGATAGACATAGTCAGCTATCTTTGCAGTAGGAGTATGTTCGTATTTAAACACATGTAGTGGGGGGGTTAAGTTGCTACTTCTAGAGTTAGGACTTGAATTATCAAAACTGTTCAGGTTCAAAGGAGCCTCTGAAAGTTTTATCTAAAGAGTGAGAACTGGGGGGTGGATTAGAAATAGCGGCGGTGGGAGCCTGCTTCCCTTTCTCATTCTTTCTGTGGAAAGTTGTTTAACGGTGCGCAGCTCCCAAAATTTTCTTTATTTTCTTTTAAATCCAAAATTACCAAATTTTCTCAGAATCCGTAGGGGCTGGAGCAGCAGGAGGCGACAGGGTTTGGGTTGTGCTGGCGGAGCTCAGCTCAGAGGAAGACCCGGTTGGGTTTGAAGGAGCATGGGTGATCTGCTGCCCTGGGCAGATCCCTGGGCATCTCTTTGTTCTCGTTTTCACCATCTCTTGAATGGTTTATTACTAATTATGGTGTCCTTCAGAGTTTGGGCATCTCAGATACAACCTTAAGAGACTACAGAAAATACAAGCAGTTGTTATTCAGGTTGCATAACAGTGAAGGGGAAAATTTTAAAAATCACCCCATAACATTCAGGTGGCAATACTGAAAGGCTTTGAAAATGTTGCGTGGTTTTGCCGTTTGTCTTCCTCACGTGCTTTGGAGCCGCTCCGTAGGGAGCTCCTGCAGAGGCTGCTGCGAGTGGGCAGGAGCCCTCTCTGCCCAGGGCATCTTGACGTGGAGATACCCAGTGTTTCATCTCACACGCAGGGTGGAAGGGGGCCAGATGCCGTGCGGCTCGGTTTCGAACAAACCGGTATTTCAGAGCTGGTACGGGAGTAGAAAGGCATCTGCTAATGAGAAAGTGTTTCTGCAGGCAGTGTTCATAACCTGGGATGTCTTCAAGATGTGTAATAAAACATCAAAGCAATGATCTGTTTACAAAAGCAAAGATGTTAGTAATAAAAGTGTTATCATTACTCACCAGCGTGAAACCTCCTGATGGTCTGCTTGCTGAGAAAGCCTTGGGGAACCAAGGAGAAGCTTGACCTTGTCACGTGAAAGCTTTGGTGAGCTTGTTGTGTCGTGATGCCTATTTTATGCAGCTCTACCATGCTCAAAGTTCAACAGATGGTTAGCACTGCTTGGCCAGGAGTTTGGGGCACTGTGGGAAGTAACGATACAGGTGCCTTTTAACTTACGTTGTGCCTCTATCCTATTTGCATACTGTTAGTATCTGTGCTTTTAACACCCAGGGGAAAAAGGTAAAACTGAAATCTTTACTGGATAATGTATTTTTTGATAAATTGACAACATAGTTCATCGCTAAGGGGGTTTTTTTCCCAATTTTTTTTTTTTTTTTTTGCATTTGCATTTGCTGTTAGCAATAGGAGCTAATAGTCGGCCATGCTAAATCCTTAATAGAGAGTGTGCTTGCACAGGAAGAAGCAGCCCCCCCTCTGAAGTCCTACAAGCAAAACAGGCACAGATGAAAGCACTGAGAGGTGAAGTGTCTTTTTCAAGGCTACCTGTGAGGTCTCTGGCCAGGCCAGCTTTAGAGCTCAGCTCTGGTCCAGGGCCTGTAGTCATCTCTTCCTTCTGTCACTAAGTAGTGTTGACCGGAAACCTCCAGCCTGCTTGGATGGATCTCTTTGATTGCAGGTCAGCAGTGTGCACAACAGAAAGAAAATAACGATGATGGTTTTGGCTGGGTAGCTTTATGAGCTGCTGTATGTATGTCTACGTATCTGTTTTCTCCACACCATACCGAGTACTGACGAATGCCGTTTTGATTTTGCTCAGTAAAGGAAGAGCACATCATGTATAGTGGCTTGGCAACAATAGCCTGACAGTGAGTGTAGGAGCTTGGAAGGAAGTATGAAGAGCTATAAAGAAAGATGAGCTCTGTAACATCTCTTTTGTGTATTTTTCTCTTATATTCCAGTTCTAAGTATTTGCCTATTATCCAGTAGCTGCCATGGCTAAAGTATGAAATGTCCTACTCTTCTAAGAGAGAATAAATGTACAAGGTGCACCTTTGTTAATCTCAAGTGCAAACAGCATGTAATCACTCATACCACATGCAGAGATTTAAAGAAGGACGTTCACAGCTTGCTTGTACCCTAAAAAATGATCAGTCTACTTCTGTTTTAAGCAGACCGCATTAGGATGAATAAACATTGTTTTAGCACAGTTTAACACACATTTTTGCTGTTCTGCCTCGATCCGATTTGCCTTAGTGATAGTTCCATGCAAGCTCTCACTGAGAAGTCTACTAATTTTGGCACAAAGTCACCCGAAGCCCACAGGCAAGTCAGTCTATCATCTGCCGAGTCAAATCCTATGTGTCAAACCATGTTAACAAAGGCAACTCAGTACCTTCTCTCCAGTTTTAGCCTTGAGTTTTATTTTCCCTGCACTCTGTACACTGTGTGTAGCTCTGTATGTACAAAAGTGGTTTTCCTAAGGACTGTGTAATCATTTTCCTGAGTTTACTGCTACTGATATATCTACCACAAAGCTAAAATTAACACTAATCTGTTATTTTCACATTGCCCGACTACCCTCTGCGTTTAGCTTTTTAAACTTCTATTCAACTTTAATTTCGATGCACAAACCTGCATACATACATTCAGTAAGCCTGTAATCAAACTGCATTAAAAATGACAATGCCGGCAGCAGGCTCCGGGAAGAGGCGCGTTGTCATCCCGGTGCCCAGCTGGATGCGGGCAGCGATGTCCCCACTCACACGCTCGCTTCCATCGCAGCACTGTGCTGGTCCTGTCTGCCTCTGCGCACTTCCAGCATCTGGAAAAGAACATGAAGCACGTTACAAGAAATTTTACCGGTTGACGTATTCGAAATGAAACAGGGAGCTGCTGTACAGTGCGACGGACAATACTGAAAAGAATGAAGAACCAACATCGCAGAAATACACCAAGAGATGTTCTTTTTTGTCTAACAACATCTGAAAATATTTAATGATAATGTGATACATTGTAGAGTGAAATAAGAACTAACCAGATGTGAACAAATGTGCTTTGGCACTGTGATTTTTTTCCTTGAAATCCAAGATGTGCTTCATTGGAGCTATTGCTTGGAAAAAAACCCTCCTACTCCTTACTTCTTAAGGGGACAAATCCAGTTATTTCCCAATAGGTAGCCTGTAGAAGAAGTGAGCAATCCATCTCAGAGGACCTTGAGATGTGATTGATAGGCTGGATTTGTGTTACATATTTTATTTTGAATAAATGGCATTAAAGGCCTGAAGAAAACGAACCAAAATCCCACTGCATTTGGAGAGTGCTTCTGTGTGTTTATGTCAGCACTCTGAAAGGAGACCTCCAGTTGTTGGCTGTCTGCTCTGGGTTCGGTCCTTCTTGGTTCTGCTCTCCGTTGCTGACAGAGGTGGCATACCTGAGGAACCTCAGGCGTGTCCGTTCAAGACGTGCGCAGTCGTGCCATAGAAGCGTCAGGACACCGCTTCTTCTCCCCACTGCTCCTCAGAGCCAGCGTCGAGAAGAACTAATGCTCTCCCAGCCTCTGACCTGCTTTTCCACGCCGACACCCTAGCTTCTCCAGAAAGTGCGCGGGGCACACACGGTTCATCTCATGGATTTTACAGCCTTACTGCGGGATGGGAATAAATATAAGAGGCACCAGGCGTGTCCGTTCAAGACGTGCGCAGTCGTGCCATAGAAGCGTCAGGACACCGCTTCTTCTCCCCACTGCTCCTCAGAGCCAGCGTCGAGAAGAACTAATGCTCTCCCAGCCTCTGACCTGCTTTTCCACGCCGACACCCTAGCTTCTCCAGAAAGTGCGCGGGGCACACACGGTTCATCTCATGGATTTTACTGCGGGATGGGAATAAATATGCCCAAGAGGCACTGGTCTTTCTCTACTGACTGTAAAGGGAGCCGTGACAGCCAGCTCAGCTGCAGACATCTGTATTCAATGAGACGAAGCCCAACTACCAGCTCATACAGAGACTTCTGCAGGCCCATGAAAAAGGGTTGAAACTTCTCGCGCTCGTTTAATGCTCATTGGCTTCCTCTCCATTTTGGATGAGTTTCTTCCAAATTTCATGCTGTTTTACTTAAAAAGTCATTCTAATCATAGGAATGTGTCTGGACTAGAAGCATTTTTTTTCAGAAAGAAACGTTGGATGGGAATTTCTAGTGATACAGATCTGGTAGTGGCTCAGTTTGATGTGCAGCAAGGTTTGGGTTGCATGGCCTTTTTACGGTATTTTTGTCTCTTAGCATAACTGTCATCCATTGTGTAAGGTTTTCAATATTTTTCCCCTTCTCTTTCGTCAGTTTTCTTTACTTTCATATCACATTTATTACCTATTGGTGTATAAATTATTGGGAGCCTTGACAACAGAGGACTGAACATGTGAAATAATTTTGGTGTCACGGCTAAAAAGGTGTCTATACAATTCTGTTTTCACCTTATTCATATATCTACAAAGTAACAGATCATTAAATCTGATAAAAAATGTGTTTTACATCAGCTTGAGTACTACAGTTCTTCAATTTCCATCTTTCAAATGGAGGCAAGGTTTTGCAAGTTGCAGATTGCCAATCACTGGTTAATTTTTAATGCCTTCTTTTTGTGTATGTGCAGCTGCTGAGAATCAGAAGTTTTTTTAGAAAGCTCAAAAATATAACTACTTACTTGGATTAGGGAGGGATGAACAGCTGAGCTGGAAATCGGAAGTATTATACTAGTTTTGCTGAACTAAGCTCAAATGCAGCAGTTTTTTGTTTTTCTACTTTTAATAGTTGTATTGTGTTCTTTATAAGCTTCCTAGCAACCGCATAGGTTTGTCACACATGATGATGTTATAAATTATGTTTTAGTATGAAATCTGTGGTACTGTGTCTTAACAGTGTCATGCAAGTGCAGTAGTGCTGAAGCCCAGGGACTAGTTAGGCAGGACCCCTCTCTTGCCACTTGGATGAAATTTACTCTGAAACACAGCTGAACAGGGTTTGAGGAAGATCACAGCTTTTGTTTATAATTTCTATAGAAATATGTTTCACACATTCAATTCTCTCCAGTGCATAGGAATATAATGATGGAGTGACTACATCAGTGGACAAGGGAAGAGCTACTGAGGTCGTCTATCTGGATTTCTGTAAGGCCTTTGACATGGTCCCCCACAACATCCTCTCTCTAAACTGGAGAGGTATGGATTTGATGGGTGGAGTGTTGAGTGGATGAGGAATTGGTTGGATGGTTGCATCCAGAGGGTAGCAGTCACCGGCTCAATGTCCAGTTGGAGGTCGGTGACAAGTAGTGTCCCTCAGGGGTCTGTACTGGGACCATTGACTTGATGGTCAATGGAACACCTCTCCTATGAAGAAAGGCTGAGAAAGTTGGGGTTGTTCAGCCTGGAGAAGAGAAGGCTCTGGGGAGGCCTTCTTGCTGCCTTCCAGTACTTAAAGAGAGCCTATAGGAAAGATGGGGACAGACTTTTTAGCAGAGCCTCTTGCGATAGGACAAGGAGTAACAGTTTTAAACTAAAAGAGGGTAGATTCAGACTAGATATAAGGAAGACATTTTTCACAGTGAGGGAGGTGAAACACTGGCACAGGTTGCCCAGAGAGGTGGTGGATGCCCCATGCCTGGAAACATTCCAGGTCAGGTTGGACGGGGCTCTGAGCAACCTGATCTAGTTGAAGATGTCCCTGCTTATCGCAGGACTAGATGACCTTTAAAGGTCCCTTCCAACCCAAACTGTTCTATGATTCTATGCATAGATATGGTATTTCTCTGTCTAACCTAGTTATGGATTGCTAAAATCTTTTAGTCCTTTTCAGATCTCTGTCAGGCAAAAAATGAAGGGAAACAGTCCATTGAGGTCTGGAAATCTCTTTCTCTGGAAGTTCAGGCTCCATCCATAGGGACAATATCCTTGTGAAGACTGGTTTGTGAATACCTCTCCACACTGAATTCTGCCTGTTGGCGTGGCATATAGCATAGTATCACATACCCACAATGTGACAGGTTGGAAAGACACCACCTCATTTTCCAAGTACATTATTGTCTACAAGAAAGCAAAAACTCATTTTGCACCCAGCTAATAGGGACATTTGCTAATGCATACAAGCAGATATTCCTTAATGCGTTTAGCTTTTCCTACACACAGTTCCCACTGTGAGTAGGTGCATAGGGATTTTTGTTCCTGAAACCAGACTAAATGGAGAAGTTCCAGTTCAGTCAAAGCAAATGAAATCCTTTGCTCATCCCAGCCGTTTGCTGCCTAAGAGCTGGAAGGAGTGGAAATGACAGCGACTACTCACTGAGGAAAAATGCTCTTCTGCCCCAGAGCAGAGAAAATTCTTCATCTGCATCTACCCCCCATCTGGTACCACGGTCTGGGCTCCTCCTGATTGTAAGCCTTCATTTTTACGGTATCTCAGCACTGCTGTGTTTCTCTAACAAACGCTTATCAGCAAAGAACTCGCTTTAAAAATATATAAACTCGGCACACTCCAAGAATATATTCCCAGTCAGACACTGCTGGTTGTTTACGGTTCATCGTTTAAGGGTATTTCAGGTAATGGCGAGGGTTCGTTTGGGTTTTTTTAGTATGCTCAGCTCCGGCAGCGGGCGCGGGAGGGCTACGGTAAGGCAGCCGCTGGGTCATCGTGTAGCTCCGTGGGTGGGGGTAGGCAGTGACGTGTCTCAGCCGTTTCACGGGTGTTTCGTGAGCACCCCTTTGCTTCCCACGGGGCGCGCACAGGTTTCCGTGCGGGAGGCGGGCTGTGGAGCGGATGCTGAGCGC
>NW_010540422.1:1270-1611 GCF_000687285.1 Phaethon lepturus | reverse complement strand
CTGTCAGTCACCGTCGCTGGCCCCGTTCTCGCTCACACGCGGTATTATCTCTACCCGCTGCTGCAAATTGGCTCTGAGCAATCCTTGATCTGTCAGCATCGCCTACCCACTCTCAGATGTCACCAGCCCCCGCTGCTGCCCTGCTTGGTAATGTGTCTCTCTGAAATGTAATAATTCATTAAGTTGAGCTTAACTTTTTTTTCCCCCCCCCTCCCCTTTCTGCCACCCCTTCCTCCTCCTAATGGACAAAAGCAATTAAGCTCCATCAGGGATCAAGCGTGTGAGAAGTGTCTCCCTCGGAGACGCTGCCGCAGATGCACGGCCCCGGGCCGTCGGCACGG
>NW_010540422.1:0-1243 GCF_000687285.1 Phaethon lepturus | reverse complement strand
CAGATCACGGCTCCCTGAGCAACGGCTTGGGTGGGGGGAAACGCTGCTCGATGAGGGGGGCACTGGAAAAGGTGCTCCCATTCCCTCCTCTGGGAAAAGGTGTTTGGAGGCTCAGCCGGTCCTTCTGGCTGAGTTTCGTCGTGGACACGCGGTGACGGCTTCTCTCGCCACGCGGCAAAAAGAGACACTAGCCTCAGCAGAGGAGGAGCTGGAAGATGGAGGGAGGGATGGGCAAGCAAGAGGTGGCAGAGAGGGGCCAGATTCCCAGCTGGTGTAAATCAGAGGAAGCTTTCTAGGTGCTCCCGGTCACAGAATATATTTGCAGGGTCTCGCCGGCAAAAGTCCTGCCAAAGTGCTGGCTGGCAGGGTCCGGTGGGGCAGGGGTTCAGCGCGTGGCAGGACCAGACCCCTCTCCAGAGGGGGAAAGGCGACTTCACCACTAACTCTGGCTGCAAACAGCATCTTCTCCTTTCTTGACATCCCAAATTTGCTCAGAAAGACCGTTGAGGGATGATGGCACAGCCAAAAACGTCCTGCCTTTCCTCCAGCTTGGGCAAGGAGGGTTTTTGGCACGGCATGCCCAAACCTGAGAGCGCGTTTCGCTGTTGGCTGTGGGAGGTCACTCCTTCTCCCCCGTCTCCTCCCGCCCTCCTTCCCTCCACTTAGGCTGCTTTTCTCTTCGTTGCCTTTTGTTCTCTCCCCCTTCCCTGCCCTAGGAAGAAAGTCTCATTTCAGTCTGAAAGCCAGCGATGGAGGGGGAGAGTCATTTGATGCTTAATGCCAGAGCGGCAGGAAACTTCACCTTCCTGGGGTGGAATTAAAAACGCTTGAATCGTCTGGGGATCTTAAACAAGAGATGCAGGGAACATTCGGGGCTTTTCATACAAACACGCGCGCACACACACACATGCAAAAGCCCACACAGCATTAAGGATGTAATAGCTCAGCTGGGGTAATGCACTTGAACTCCCTCTGCAGCAGACAGACCGATTCTTTCAGTTCTTTTGAAAAATTTTTTTTTTTTTTGGGGGGGGGCTGGAGATTGCTGTGAGTCTCCAGGGAGAGAGACGTTCATCTTGCAGAGAGAACGGTGCCATTTGTTCTTCGCAGTCCTGCTTCCCTCGGAGCGCCCCGGGGCCGGGAGGAGGCTGAGGGCGCGGGCTGGGCTCCTCGGTGCCGCCGGGGCTCGGGGCTGGGACGGGGAGCTGCAGCCAGCAGCTTGCAGCCCTGCCACGTGGGGGCG
>NW_010540421.1:0-20370 GCF_000687285.1 Phaethon lepturus | reverse complement strand
GGCTGGGCCTGATCCCTTGGTTGTCCAGCAGGTGCCCTATTAGTTTTCTCCCTAAAATTTAGGAGCAGACAATACATGGGTAAAAGAAAACAGAAAACAAGCAAAATAAAAAAGAACCAATGGGAAGCATGTAAACAAAGAGCATGTAAGATAGTAGATCAGTGGCTTCCTAAAATTTGAGCACTGACAGAGAGAGACAATTTAATTTTCAAGGTTGTGAAACCATATATCTATGCTCCAATAGTTGTACTACACTTTACGCATCCTCTGCATTTACATATGGTAAATTATTCTATTCCATTGCATGTCTTCTGAATGCAAGATAAAGCAATATCATATGCTGTAACTACTTAAAATAAACCATGAATCACCATAGTGCAATGGTCAACATCTAGAAAAGAACAGATCACTGTACAAGGCTGAATTGTTTATCATCTAGAACTGAATACATATTACTTTTTCACCCGTAGGAGGAAAGAAAATAAGATTCTGTAGAACAGATTGCTACTTAAATCATCAGATATGCTTAGCAGCCTAAAAAACCAATACAGCTATAATTTTGAGTAGTGTTTTAATACAGCATAATAATAGTAAAAGTTACTTTATCAAGAAGAAATAGGTATTTATAGTATATATTCAACTATGTCCATGAGAATAGTAGTTCTAAAGCTAAATTAATACGAGCTTTCAGCCACAAGATATGTTTCTATGAAAATTACAAAAGAAAATTATTGAATTAGCATCTGGAATGAAAATTAAATGCACAAAGTAAAGGGTGAACCCTGATCATCCAAAGCCGGAAAAGTCAGTCTGCAGCTTTCACTTTCGTTGATGCAAAAAATCCAAAAAACATGTATATGATAAAAAGAGCTGCATGATTTCCTCTGTAGCTTGAGTAACTAATCGAAAGATACAGGCACATTCTTCATTAAAGGAAGTATGTTGGGGTTATTAAATTGCCTTTTAAAAGGTCATTTCAGTTCAACAGCAGAGAGTACTAACTAAATACAAACCCTGTGGCCAAATATTTTCCCTAAAAACTTACAAAAGGAAGCAAAACATGCATGCAATGTTATTACACATCTTGAACTTGTTACCTGCTATGTATTTGCAGCTAATGTAGATTTTATTATCATCATTATAGAGAAATATACAGTTAGAAAGATCACAGTTAATATCTGATTTTTATAATATATCATAGTACATCTATCACATATTCACATTTCAGTGTGAAATTTTGTCCTCTGCTAAGCAACTTAACTGCACATTAGTAGGTAACTTTCTTCCTTAAACAATTGTATCATACACCAAGACTTGAAAATGTGATACAGCAACCATCTCAGCCTCCCCATATACCTAATGCCTATGTACAAAGATTTAATTCATAGTGATATACCTGTAAAATTAACTTAGCCTGGGGTTTCAGTCATTTTGTTTGTTTGTTTTCATTTAGTCACCCAAATATGCTCATTGCAGTTCTCTGAAGTGTAAATTGATATTTAAACTCATTGGCTAAGAATATTGAACTGGCTTAAACTGCAAATACTGCTAAAATTTTAAAATGATCAGGCGATACATGTAGTTACATTTTTCTATTCTGAAAACACAGTTTTCATGTGGAAAATATTTAAAAGCATTGTCTAATTTAGTTACAAATTCCTCAACCAACTTTATCAACAAACTTTGTTAGCAGAATGCAATTTGGCTTAAGCCCTAAACAATTAAATCAAGTTCTTCATAAAGTTATGGTATCTAAAAACCTGAGTGATAAATGTTACAGATATTTAAGAAAAAAAAATTGTGAAGTTGCGTCTATGATGGAAAAACCTCACCAGATATTGAGACTAAACTAATTTTTGATCATTTTAATATCCTACATACAAACATTTGTCATATAGTTGAATTCTGATTTTTATTTGCAATTAATATCCATTTTACCTTGATAATATGCAGTAAATAGAGTAAAATTAATATATAAGATCATAGATTACCTCAATCGAATTAAGGTCTGTATTTCAGTCAAAGGATTCTGCTGACACTATGATATGAACCATGCAAGTGCAATACAAGCAGTTAGTGAAGGTCAACTCAACGGGGAGAGTAAAATGCAAACTTTGCACTGAATTGTCAGTCTCTGAGATACAATGTCTATGATGAATGTAGGTACTAAGCAGAGAAAGTTAAAAGTCTATCAAAATCACAACTGAGTCATTGTCTTTCCCAATTTAAAAAATCTTCTGTATCACAAGACAATTATCTCTCATGAACTAAGCAATTTTAGCCTTCCTTTCCTTTACCAAATTTCTTAGTATAATTACAAGCATGTACAACTAGAATTCTGTTTAAATTACAAAAGTAAATTGTGAACTTATATAATGGGAGGACATATAAGCCCCATAAGAAAGATGGGGACAAACCTTTTAGCAGGGCCTGCTGAGATAGGACGAGGGGTTTTAAACGGTTTTAAACTAAAAGAGGGTAGATTTAGACTAGAGGTAAGGAATAAATTTTTCACAATGAGGGTGGTGAAACACTAGCAGAGGTTGCCTAGAGAGGTGGTAGATGCCCCCTCCATGGAAACATTCCAGGTCAGGTTGGACGGGGCTCTGATCAACCTGCTCTAGTGGAAGATGTCCCTGCTCATTGCAGGGGGGTTGGACTAGATGACCTTGAAATTGCCCTTCCAACCCAAACTGTTCTATGATTATATAATAGTGGAATTTTCCATTTCAGTACACTTTTTCTTATTCAATTTCAATATCAAATAAATATGTAATTTTATAATGCTACTTACATTCAAAACATGAAGACCAGTCCTGAAGCGTTAGAGGAAGAATTTTTTTTAAACATCACCATAATTAGTACCTATACAGATTCTCAAAATCTAACTTAATATTTGCACCAATGTATGAAGTACATATGTGCACAAAACAATTTATACAGATCAGTAAAATTATGGCTAGATAAAATCCTTTATTTTGGATACAGCTCTTTACCAGACACCACTCAGGGCTATGACATTTTTTCAGTTTGTGCTGTGGATCCTCACTGTTGCTTCCATAGCTTGTTTTTCTTGCCTAGCTGTACAAGCTTTCTAAACTCTTTGAGCACTACAAATTATTTGAATGGCCAGACTATATTGGTATGCATCCAACAGAAGGCAAAAAAACCTCTAGCACAATGACCATATTTTGTTTTTGTTACATACGTACAGCTTTCAGATCATGCTGGGATGAAATGCAGCATGAACTAAAAATATACATGGAACATATATGACTACAGGGAACAATATTCTTTGCTGTGCAAAAGACTTCTCCTCAATTCTTTATCTTGTTTGCCAATTATGATATTCCTATTAAGGTGATAATTCCTTTAAATAACAATGTAAATGAGCAAAAAAGTTTCAAGTTTCTCTTAGAACTTTCTTCTAAGGGGTTGCTATGGCAGGAAAGAAAAGTTCTGGTATGTCCAATTCCAAAGGTCTACAAAGACTTACAGCTTCCTAGAGCACTAACTTGTAATCTTTTGCATATATCAACTGCTAAGAATTATTACTGAATGTAATTTCAAAAGCACATGATTCTCCATATGTATTAATATGGTATACCTAAATATTTCACCAAGTATAAAATATCCGCTACTGCATAACATCTTCAACATTTTCAGAACTGTACTTATGAAACTTGTATTCTCAGTATGTTAGCATTTTTTCCTATAATAAATATATTTAATAATTTGTCAATAAGCACAGTTTAGACCATGCTGGCTGGAAATGTAGCATGATTTTTAAGATGGAACCAGAAATGTTAATTTCAAGTAACTATATTACACAACCAGAAGTTCAGATGTTTGGTGTTCTTTTTCAATGTGATACTTCCACAGTATTTGATTTCTTTCAAAATAACAGAATCTTGCTGAGATCATTTGGGGATCATGGAGCAAAACCACAATTTCAATAAAAGTTCCATGAAATAATTCCAAATTTTTAACAAAAATTTTATAAAGAAACTGTTTACACCAAAAGACTTCTGCATTGGTTCTTCTCTTACATGTTAGGTAACCTAATGACACTTGAGTGACTGGGCCTTAATCAACCATTTGTGTTGATGCAAATAGAGTCTCCTAATACACGGAAAAAGTTTATAGTACTTGCTACGCTTTACACATACTACAGTTAATGCTCTTGGAAATAAATTGCCTCATAGATTGATGAAAGTGACAGACTTTAGCACACCACTGTTTGCACCCAACTGAGGCCATTATCATTCATTACAGGGTGTGTTTTTTTCTTGTCTTTGCTAAGTAGCAATAATTTTCTCTAAACAATTAAGGCTTCTGTGTATTTTTTTTACTCTTTAAATTACTTTCAGCATTAAAGGTGTCACAGGATCATTTATCCTCTCTTGAGCAGTACTTACTTCAATGACAGCTACTGCAGAAGTCACAGGGATGTGTTTTCCTGATCCCCTTCAATCTGAAGCTTCCTAGAAAGGAGTGAATAACTATTATATTGTCTATATATGCAGTGTAGTGCTAGGAACCAATGCTCAAAAGTCCTCTAAACTACTTCGTTGCAGAAAAGGTTTAACAGCTCAGGCAAAGTACTTGCAGCCTTGCAGTCTAGTAAATTCGGTGTTGCCATTTTTTGTCATGGACTTAATGGTTTGTTCTCTATTCCCTATTTCTAACATTTATTTTGCTTTAGGAATTCAACAGTAAAACAAGGAACAAATCCCCCGAAATTCTAAATGAGAAAATTTCTAAAACTTTCATGTTATAGAAACACTAGCCTAGGCATTTTTCTTTTCAAGTGAAATAGGACACAGAATTTTGAACAATCACTCTACCAACTCAAAATTACAAACTAAAATCTAACATAGCACTAATCAGTCACTGGAATATAATAGGGTTATGGCACAAAACTCTTACATATGCACTGCTCTATGGCAGTGGAGCTAGAGCTTGCAACTGGGTAAAAATTTAGAAAGATAATTTTCCTAGATAACCAAGGCACCATGTTCTTCTCTTCCACTGCAATTTTGTGCTTTGTGTAATGATAACTTTCATATAACACCATCCATACAGGGAATTAAGTACATCTACATGTAGAAGGCATAAAAGTGACTGTATCTACATGAATTTCACATATAATTTTATTTTATAAATATAAATATTCATATGCATGCATGAAAATGTATGGGTTCTTTCTGGATACTAACACAAAATTGTAAAACTATTTGTGGTATATTACATTATCACAGAAGAGTCAACACTTAAAATTATATATTGTGCACTTGAATATTCTTGTACCTAATTTGTACAAATCCTTGCTTCTTGAATTTATTGGTAACTACATTCCAGGGAGCAAGCCAAAGGAAGTATAAGCCGATAGGTTTAAGGAGTGACATACTATTATTTCCTATTTTTTCTGTTTATCTTTGCAGTTCACATTATTTTAGCTAGCTGAGCTGCAAACCCTTTTTCCAAAGGTCATAGAACGGATGTGCTGATGCTGCATAAGGAAAGAAGCCAACTGTCAGTGACCGAAAGCAGGAATAAGATGAAATGATAACAAAGTGGCAACATCACACCAAAGCTCACTAATAATAGTAGAGAAAGACAATATCCCCAGATTAAATATCCCTGTCAGCATGAATAAGCATTTAATGTTCCTGTGACATATCCTACTGCATATATATGTATATTTAAAAAAATGCTGCTTCATCATCAAATTATTCCAAAGACAGTCATCATTATTGTAACCTGGATTGAAATAGCATTCTTAAAATTTTAACTAATACAATAATTGTTACCATGACAAGCAATACTTTGCATGAGTAGTTTTTCTCTTTGCTGTATTTTCTATATTCTTTCTAATATATATTGAGAGCATACTGTCTAAAGTGTGTTCTTCCATTTCTGGACTGTTTCCCACAATGACTTTTTCCATAATAAATAGTCTAGTCTCTTGTTCCTTAAAACATGAAAACTATATGTATATTTTGGAAACTATTCTAAGAAAGTGCCATAAGCAGAGGTATCTTTGAGGAGAGAATAGAAATTACCAGCTACACAGCAAATCGTGGCATCCATCCTCACACTATCAGAATCGCAAAGAGTGAAAAAATAATAATAACAACATAGGATTTAATAAACTGAAAAATTAGAAATTCTGAGAAATTAGAAGTCTGCTTTCTTTGTGAACATTAAAAACATTTTTGATGCCTGACACTACTCTGTAATATTTATAAAAGGAAAAGAATGATGATGAAAGAAGAAGTTCTTGCACTAAAATATAGAACATTACACTTCTAAACATAACTGAGTTTCAGACATACTGCATTATTAGTCCGTATTAGTATGGACACAACTACATCTTGAGTCTGAGTTCTTGTGTTCTGTACAGCTTTGGACCTCTGGGCTGAGTTCAGGAGTACTAGCCCAAGAGCGAGCTAACACGCAACCTATTTCCTGACCATATGCTCTGCTTTCACTTTATTCAAGAAAAAGCACAAGAGACACACCTGTATCATTAAAATAGGATATACTGAATGTTCATTAAGAAAGGAATTACTATGCATTCCAAAATGAACTTCTGAAGTTTTTAGTTTAAAATGTATATATATATTTGTATTTAATTAATTCTAACATACTTTTTCTAAAAGAATCTGTCACAAGATCGAGAGCAAAATCATGTAACTGTTTAAAAAGTTAGGTGTATCTTCCTGCATTTAGATTCTAAGTCACAGATGTATCAAAAAGCTATCAAAGATAGAAGAGTTTTTATTTAATGTGTTGTGTCAGTAATATAGCTGTTACATTTTGACACTATAAGCTTTAATTATTGTCATTTTTAATAAGTTATATTTGCCACGCCATATATCTGCCACTGGTTGGTCTGAGTGCATTAGGACTCACCTTTTGGCATTTGGGAGACCAAACCTGGGAACATTCCTCCAGATGCAGCCTCACAAGTGCAGAATCAATGAGAAAAATCACTTCCCTTGACTTCTTGGCTACACTCTCCCAAAGCAAACTGGTATGCAGCTAACCACAAAGGTGCACTGCTGGATACCAAGATACTCAGGTCTGCTTCTGTAAACCTGTCAGACCAACCCCAGCCAGTGTTGCATAAGGTTATTATTTCCATGTAACCGATTTCACATTTTCCCATCAGACTTCAAAATGTTTCCAGCAGCTCATTTCTCCAGCTTACTGAGATTGCTTTGAATGGCACCCCCCACCCTCAGTTTGGTGTCATCTGTCACCATTGTTCCAGTTGTAGTCCATTCCATCTTTCTGGTTGTTGATGAAGTTGTTAAATAACACTGGCTGCAGTAGAGAGCTCTGAGCAACGCCACTAAAAAACAGCCTGTTGGTTGCCACACACCTTGTGGCAACACCTTGTGTAGTTTACCCAACCACTCCATCTCTTTCCCATTTGCCTAAAAGGATACCACAGCTATGGAATACCATGTCAAAAGTCCTGTTTAAGTCAAGACTAAAGACATCCATTGCTCTGTCCTCATCCACTGAGCCAATCATCTAATCACAAAATTCGATCAGATCGGCAAAGCTTGCCCTTGCTGAATCTTTGCTGATTGTTTCCAGTCACTTTCTTGTCTTTCACATATCTGGAAATGTCTTCCAAGAGAATTTGTGAGCATCCTGGGAATCTTTCATGATCTTCCTGGGAACCAAGGTAAGGCTGACCAGTCTGTAGCTCTCCAATACTTCTTCCTGCCCTTCATGAGGATGGGCATGACATTTGCCTTTTTCCACTCACTGGGAACCTTTCACAGTCAACATGAACTTTCAAAAACAACAGAGTGTGATCATAAAACTACAAAATTTGCTTCTGGTGATAGATATTGATAAATATTTACACAACATACTTCCCCTTCCTTCTGTATACTGAAAGCTGCATTTATAACAATGATTAAAAAATTGTACCCAAGACACAAGAATGCTGCTTTAAAAACATTGCTTTTTAAAATAGCTGCTTTCTTTTTTATACTATATTAAAGCTGAATGTATATTAGCTAGTTGAGCTCATGGCAGGTAACTTTCTTTTCATTACTATTTTATTGCTAACTTAAGTAAACTGTGTTTTAGACTGGGATTCAGTCATCTTCTCTCAGGATGCCCACAAGAAAGAAAAACACTTCAAAACTTTAATTATAGAAGTGTCAGGAAAATGGTGTCTGAGTTTGTGGACTTACTGAGGAGTATTGATCAAAGCAATACTGATAAACATGGCTTTAGCTGACAGAATCTGAGTAGGGAATTACAATCAGGTTAACAAAAGAAATATAACCATAGAGATGTATGTCTAAACTAAAAATGTTCAGGAATTCTATTTGGCAGATTTGGAACTTTCTCACTTTAATTCAGCTAGTGAAATACCCATCTTACCCACATACCCAGTACTAAACTTAGACTTTCTTGCTCGTTTAGCTCACTTCCAGCTTATCTCCATGCCACTTGTTTCAGGAGATCTACCTCTTGAAGTACAAAGAAAAGTATTTCTTCCTACATAGATCAATCAGCATGTTACTTTGTATTGCCTGGAAGTGTGTGTTTAGTAATTGGATAATTCATCTTCCCTTTCGCAATTAAAGTGGATAGAATTAGTACTCCTCCCATGGAGTCATTTTCTGGCACAGATAGAGGAAGGCTTGATTCAGACTATGAGAGCAACCACCCATTTTCAGTATGTTACAAGATACAGCAGAAATGAGATTTGAACCCTTTGTTGGGTCAATCAATTCATCTAACACACTCATCTCAGCAATACATGCACAGTCATACCTAACATTGTAGCACTAGTAATTGATTGCTTAGATGTGCACATAACAAAATAGAAAGTACAATTAAACCTCATGCTCTAGGTGTTTTAAACCATTCTGACTTTGCAAGGCAATTCTGCGGCTGGCTTGGCTTCACACTCAGGGGTTCTTCCTGTGCATGGAATGCCACGTGGAGCCCAACACTGAACAGTGATTGTTGTTCCATACTGCTGACTAACAACATCGGTGCTATAGAAAACCCATTCTTTTCTGTTGTTATCAAGGCCCTGGCTATTCCCAGGTGCACAGCAGTCCTACAAATTCATGATAGCTAGAAAAGCAGATAACAGAGCTCTCCCAAATTATGTCATGGTCTGTTAGAAAAATGAATGGTTTGCCCCCAGCCTCAAAAAAATAAGTTACTCTACTTCTCCAAAACCCTACATTAATATTTTTTAAAATAAAAGGCACCAAAACCCAACCATTTTTCCTGTTTTAACCTTTCGATACAATATGTACCTGTGTGATACACATGCATTTCCAAAATTCACACAGCAAATGAAAGTCAGTAAATGACTTTCAATGAGATTATGTAAATTTTTTTCAATGACATGTCAGGTTGTAATGTCCACTTTGTTACCACAGGTGCAACATCCACTCTGATAACAGCTCAGATACAAAAAAGCTTTATCACTGATTTTTCACTCTCTTCTCCCTCAGTTATCTCGTTTCCCCCTTTGACATTTGCAAGAAATTTCAATATCAACTGTCACTAGGCATTAACTTAATAGTTTGTGTTTAGTTTTGTGATGAAAATATGACATACTTCCAGCAAACAAATTTGGAATTAGTCTCACTTGGTCCATTACTAACAGCACATTCATGAAATCTCCCTGCAGGGAATTTTTTAGAAAACTTCCACATCCACTCATGAGAAGTGACCAGACTAAATGAGACATCTGTTTAAGAATTGTAATGAGACACTTTGAGATACATTTGATCTCCTGATGTTCAATATTCTTGAAGTAGTGTATTCTTGAATGTGTGTAAGGAGTCTGTTACAGTCTTGCAGTACGTTGTTCAAAATGTAGTATCTTAAAACTATATTCTGAAATTTTTGACAGTACTAGGTCTTCACTGTTAAGTGAGGTTTTTTTCTCTTATAAGCACTTAATTAGAAAAAAAATTGTTTTATTCTTCCCAATGGAAAGAAAATTAATACAAAACTGGAGCTGTCCACAATAAATGACAAAATTAATACACAACTTTTAGTAAGTATATTCATCAAGAACTGGAACTCTTGCGAATAGGCTATAAAGAAACCTTGCTAAAAATATATTCCTAGCTAAAAATACTTCCTTAAGAAAAAAAATCACTGTGTTTTGTTATTTTATGTTTTGGGTTTTGTTTTTTTTTTAATCATATAAAACAAAATGGTAAGATGGGATTCAACAGTGAAGACAGTCTCACTGTGGCTTGGGGACAACAAAAGCTTATCTTCCTCTTTTGGCTCATGTGAAGACGACACAGAAAATGAAAATAGGACAATATGGTGTCTACCACTAGACCCTTCTCTTAGTCACTCCCCATAGCATTTACAACACTCTCATTAGCTCCCTTAATCTTGTATCCTAGTGTATGTTTTTATACTGTAGCATTTACCTTTAGACACTGTAGTAATCTACTACTCTATCTCCATGAATATGAAAAAAAGCTTAATTATTTAGTTTCATTACGAACCTCATGAAAAAGAATACCAAGAAAGAAAAATTTTAAGAGTATTAATCATTTATAATATGTGTCAGCTTGGCCTCAATATTTTGACTGATTTGATATATCCCAATATACAATATATTTTATGTATCATTACCTTCTCCCACAAAACTGAATGTAGGAATCTGAATGTTTAGAAAATGATGAGTTAGAAAATATCCGTTGGATTCGTAGCCTTTTAGTGTCATATTTCACTTCCCAAATTCCTTTTTTATTTTAAATATATATATTTGGATATATGAAATACTCTTCCCTTATGTCATCATATGTATTTCTTCAAAAAAAGCCTAAAAAATTATTGTCTTTCAGTGGAAGAATCAAAGTTTGTATACTAATTGCAGAAAAAAAGGTTCTTTTTTAACAGAAGTGATACCAACGTAACAGTCATTTATTCTGTAAATTATACTAACCAATTTAAAAAATCTCAAAGCTTTTAAGTGCCTCCTAGTGTAAGCTGTATAATTATCTAGAAGTCTTATAAAGATGGTAAATTCTTTGTAGTTCCATTAACATCATGCACATTAGTTGGAAAAAAATATGATATCATGTAAGTGCTTACAGTCCTCCTTGGAATATATTTTCAACTTAGCGTTACCCAACTACCTTTCCTCGTTAAAGCTACCAGGACAGAGTGTGTAGCAAACTGTGGCCTCATTTTGTCTCATCTAGACTAGTCTAGAATAACCTAATAATTTTCCATCCTCAGGCTTTAATGACAGACCAGGGACCATACTTTTCAGCAAGACTCATCTTCATTATAAAGTAAGGCAGGAATCACCTTTATGAATAGCTCAGGACTGTCGAATTACTTTTTAAAAAAAATATTCATTAATATAATGCAGAACTCAAATATATTAATGAATAAATGATTTTGTTTCTTTAATTTTGTACCAAAATATATTTAATGTTGCATTTTAGCAAGTGTAAAGATTGTTGTCAGTCTGGAGAGAATTACCAAGAAAAGAAAGGGAAAAGTTGTAACCATCAAGCATGGAATTTAATTTTTACACTTTAAGAGAAACAGCAAGTATCTGAAACTGGTTTCAAATACTTTGTATTCTGTACCGAATACTCATTTAAACCTTACAAAATAAGCGACACAAATATCTCTACTTTCTTCAAAACAATTTCCCAAAGACTATAAGGAAAATGTGACATGTATTATGGTGACATATGGTCAATTTTATGTATGTAAGACAGGTTATGCTTTACATCAGTGCCTCAAGGAATGCAGACTACTAATACTGCTATTACCAAGCAATTTAAATCATAGTATAATTATACAGACAGATGGATTGCAAACCCCTTCTAGTTTCTTTTCAGCATTTAAATTGGAGAGAAAGATAACCTGAGACATTTTAGCTATAAAACACCTAAAAACTAATAGATGAAGCCGATAAAATCTGCAAACTAAGCTTACTGGAGACAGCTTAACAAATCAAAATACAGTATTTTATTCATGGCACAAGGTAGCATTAGCATAACTTTCGCAAAGTAATTAACACATTCAGAAAATCAGGAAAAAAATGTAAGCATAAAGACATCCTTTCAGCTTTGCAGCTTATTATTTCTACACATGCGCAAATTTTATTTTCAAACAGTGCAAGCTAACATTTTTCCTAGAACATTATGCTTACTTTCTATAATATATAACACACTCCTCCAGAGTGCTTGGTGACTACATTCTTGAAAATAATCATGGAGCAGCAGGTTAGAGAACCTGTAAGTGAAAACACCACAATCCTTTAGTTGTTCCTGAGTAGTATACAGAAATTTCATTAAAATCTGACCATCAAAGAGTTGTGCTAGAATGCCAACTGGAATATACTTCAATAACCCTACTAAGAAACAATCCAAACCAGCATTGACCTTATTGATTCTTTCATCTTCTTTTTGTGATGTTTCATTTACTATGTAGGTTTCTATTATATTTGTTTTGGTAAGTATCTTCATTTTGCAAAATATTTGTTAATAAGTCTAGCAAAAATGGTTTGTCTTTTTTTGTCTTGATATTTCTTAGGGAAGTTTGAGCATGTGATTGCTCTGGCTATTTCCCTGGCTTTTGCTAGAGATCACTTTTTAATCTCTGATGAATTTCAACTAATTTGAAAGAAAGCAATTGCAAACAGATAATTTCCTTGAGCTTTTACAGTTCTATGTTTGGTCTTTTGATGTTTACCTTTAATTTTACTGAAATATCCTTTTTTTCTAGTTCAATCAAAACTACACCCACAGTTCCATTAATTTAAATCTATTTGACTGGGAATAGTCAATAATTATAAAAAATTACTTAGACAAAACATTGTAACTATATTCAAATATACTGATAAAACAGGGGACATAAATCCCTCCACAGAGTTTGCAGAACTATACTGAACACAACAGTAATCTTAGGTTCCTAACTAACCTATATGAGGGTGCCTGTCAGATGATTTTATTGAACAGGTCAGTAAGCACACATTTCTAACACTGTACAGTACAATATTACTTCAGCAAGCTTTATATCCTCAAACATCCTCCACATGGCTTATGTCAAGTAATACATATTCTCAGCAGCACACTATAAAGCACAGTATTGATAAACTACAGTGCAATTGGATATAGTCAATATGTTCTTGAGAAGACTAAGCAGTGTGGGCCACTTTTCCACCACTTTGCCTGACGGCCATGAGTCACCATCTGTGCTGAAAATCTTAAGCAATGTACTTACAGACAGAAGCCAAGTTCTCTCTGCAGCAAACTTCACAATATTGGTCCACAGCATGGCACCGGTTGAGAGTGCTGCAGTTTGCTTTTTGCTGTGATGTCAGGGAAAGAATTGAAAGAAAACAGTATGCCCTTGGATCTCTGTGCCAACATGGCATGAGGCTTATTCACCAGAAGTACTCCAAAATTCCTTAATATTGATATATTTGTAACTGCACACAAATCATATGTCTAAATCCATAAAAAGTAAATTATGGTTTTGTGCTGTTCTTCAAGGAGAAGCATACTATGTCTGTGTGTGTCAATGCAAACAGGGAAATGAACTTAGATACAGCCTGTGAACTAATCGCCTTAGGACTGTCACAACATGCAGAAAAGTTGATTTGTGTTGCTGATCTACAGATAAATGACTGTCTAGAACTGAAGCGGAAATGAACACCAGCATTGTCTCCATGGAAACATACTTGCATGAATAAAATAAACAGAAAAACCTGTGTTGAATGTGTTTTAAAAACTACTCACCACCCTTATGGGAAAGAAAAAAGAAAGAGAATCACATCAGTTTAAAAACAATCTTGTGAAGTGATGTGGTATGATACAATAAGACATACAAGTCACCATGCCTGCAGTAGAACATGACTGTATTATTGGATCTTGACAACAATTCAATATTGGACAAAAACAAAGCATTCACCTTGTATTCATGTACCCTAAGACTTGCTCTTTAACTCAGTGGGAATATTCACTGATACCAACAAATCAACAAAGTTATGCCTCCATTTTTTAATCAGTAAACGCACAATGACAAGAAAGTTAAAGGTTCAGAAAGTCACAAGCTTTGTCTGAAGAACTTAAAATGTGTATTAGAAATTATTTTGTACACAAAAGCTGATAGTATATGTACTCACTTATACCTCTATTTCTAAAAAAACAGAGGTAGGAATCTACATACATAGGTGACGAAGTTCTTAAGCCAAGACATGTTTGCATATTTAGAGTCAACAAAAGCATGACAGACAAGTCAAAAGATTTAGAAATTATTTAATACAGTACTACAGTTTTCAGACTTAAAGGAAAATATAATAAATTTTCTACTTTCTAATGCTACTGTTTGACATTGTCTTGGAATGCCTGACAACTGAAGCAATATACAATTAATATAAATATGAATAGAATTTGAACATACACAAGAAATTAACATTGGGAAACATCTATTTATTTTTGAAAAGCAGATTTTTGTCTATAACTAAAACCAGGAAAGAACTCTCACAGCTACTGCTTCTTCTGTACTGTGCAGTTGCCATAGAGTGTTCACTCTGACAAGAAAGAAAGGCCACGTCCAAGTTTTATCTTCTTCATAATGGTAAGGAGATTGAGGAATCTGTCTGACTAACAGACAAAACACTGACAGACAGAATGAACATGTATAAAGAATAAAACCAGGGACTTTAAGGATAGCAGGAAGTGAGCATGACTGAAACTGGGCAAAGACCAGCTTGGAAAAACTGAGTGAAAACAGGTAAATTAAGGAAAGTTAACTGAAACTGAAAAAGTAGAAAGGAAAACATCACTACAAACTCTTTGAGAAAGAGACTGCCCTATATATAGCTTGCTCTATGAACTTCTGTGTTCGAAGCACCATTCCCTTGTATCTTAATACTCTGTTCTTTCCTTCAGATAGTGCACAAAATACTCAGAGGTCCTCCATACCTCCTTGTTACTCCAGAATCTGTCAGTTATTGGTCATGACTCAAACCTCCCTACATCCCGAGCTTTCAGTTTCTCACGCACAAATAAATTGCCTCACAGGTATTTAGCATGCATTCACATTGGTATTTTAATTTTGATCAGGAATGCATTTTTGAAGCTTGTCTCCCAATCACAGCTACTTCTTACACTTTCGTTTCTTTACAGAAAAGTCTTGGTGCATGCAAATCCTTTAGGATGAAAATAAACCAGGAAGTGTGCTTGAGAACCGCACCAAATGCATTGTAAGTGCTACCAGGTATTCAGTCCAAGCTGTTCTGAAGTCATACCTGACTGTAGGTGGTGGGGATGTCAGGTCCAGATGTCTGGCCAATTTTTTTATGCAGCCATTAACTTTTTGAAAACTAAAGGACTATAACAACTTTAAGACTTCTGCTTCACATGTGGTTGAATAGGTTTTAAAATTACTAGATGGAATAGGAAAAGTGTTTGTTAAACCCTGCTTTCTTAAAAGCCAGGCTAAAAATTCTGGGGTTACATATTTTTTGAAGGGTTATAACAACAGATAAGTTCAGCCTTTTTGATATAACTCAAAGCTCAGCAGCTCAGGCTACACCTTTCCCTCCTGCTGATGGTTGCTATTCTGCTCAGCTGTAAATTGAGGATGGTCATCAAGACTGGGTAATCAAGTACAACTGGTTATGATGCCAGTTACTTCATTGTCATATGGTATTTATCAAGCATACAAGCCTGATCAATCACCGTGGCTTGGATGGAATTTTGATCTTGACATATGTCTGAAAGGACTGCTGCAAGATTAGAATTTTAAGCAGTCTCTCAAGCATCTAAATACTTGAGCCAACGTGATACAGAGATAATGAAAAGCCTGAATAACAGAACCACAAATAACACCTGATTCATGGACTAAATTTAAATTAATTGTTATGAGAAAATTAAATTGCCTTGATAGCTTTAAAATATATTTGGAAGTTAATTATTAGCCAAACTTGTTTAAAATTCAAATTCATTTCCTATATATTTTAGCAAATATTTAAAACCAAGAGAGCCACAGTAAGTCTTTCAATGGTATCTGAGTGATTTAGAAGCCTGATATGACTAATTATACTTTAAAAATTAATATTTTTCTTTAATTATTTGAACATAAACCCCACCATTTGTAAATCATAGCAAAAACATCTGAAACATGTAAAAAAGACAAGAAAGCATTTGTAACAAAACTGAGAACAATTCAGTATTAAAGATAGATACATCTTTCCCCGGTTCTTTGTGACCAGAAAATTCTTTATGAAATTTGGCAGTATATTCTAGAATACATAGCATTGTATAATGCAAAGGAAAGATCAGAAGACTCAACATATATAAATGTCTGAAGGAAAGGTACAAAGAGGACAGATCCAGGCTCTTTTCAGTGGTGCTCAGTGACAGGACAAGAGGCAATAGCCACAAATTGAAACACAGGTGGTTCCCTATGAACATCAGGAAACAGTCCTACACTCTGAGGGTGATTAAGCACTGCCACAGGCTGCCCAGAGAGGTTATGGCGTCTCCATCCTTGAAGATATTCAAAAGCCATCTTGGACACAGCCCTGAGCAACCAGCTCTAGGTGGCTCTGTTTGAGCAGGGGGGGTGGACCAGAAGACTTCCAGAGGTCCCTGCCAGCCTCAACCACTCTGTGACTCTGTGGCTTAGCAAGGGAAGCACTTCTAACTGAGAAAGATGATACACCTAAATGTATCATACTGTGATAATAGTGACTAAAGCATATAGTCACGTAATATGACTAAAGGAAGTATTTGGCTAGAACTTGGTATTTAGAAAAAAACACAGAATAACATGAGCAGATATGTTATTTAATTACTTTGCTCTAATTAGAAAAACCCTAGAATACTACTAAAATATTGTGAGATATACCAGACTCCAGAAAATTAAGAATGAAATATAAATATCCACTGGTATTTCAAATGGATTGGTTCACATTAATACCTGAGGATGATGGATACATACTTTAAAAGTTTCTGGCAAAAGGTTATTATCTGGCTGGGCTTTGAATTACCTCATTATTATTATTATCTGCTGTTTATCCTTAGAGCTAGAGGATTTGTCTGTTCTTTAAAATTACTTTTAAATCAGAATCTCATTAATAATCACAAAATACAGTGTAGTTCTGGTTAAAAAAATGGCAAAAGGAATTCTTGACTGTATTGGAATTACTACAGGCAAAAATCTGAACAAGTAAGCAAATTTCAAGTTTGCTTTGTATGTAATTTTTTTTAATATAATCTGTATTTGTAACAATACAGGATTATAAAGATGCACAGGTACATAATTTATATATTTTATAATCTATGAACTGTCTCAGGACCCTTCTATCTCCTTTTATGTTTTGTATTTTTTTCTGGCATTTATGATTGTCTTCTAGATGTTTCTGGATTACTACTAAGACATTTGAATGTACCAGAAAACTCTTCTTTTTGTGGAACCATTAAATATACAATAATAATAATAACAACAATTTTATATTTCTATACTGTCTACATAACAATTGGTTTAACATCCTGCAATGTTCACCATGAAGCATTGTTATCCTACCAAAGTACAGAATGCACACACTTAGTGTATCCATAATATTTGCTGCTCCAAACTGCAGCTTATTAAAATTTTGCACAGTATTATCTCTGAACATCTTTCAAGGCACTACAGTAAAAGTGCATTGTGAACACTTCTGATTTATAATTATTCCTGGTAACTAAATAGCATGTGTATATATGTATACTCCATCAGCTACCTTTAAACTTGACTACAGTGAGCGATATAGTTTGTGGCACAAATAATCAGGGTTATTAACTCTCCTGACACTACAATTCATGCCCAACTAAACAAACTCTCTTAAAATAGCACTGCAGTGGTGGATATTTTTGCTGGCCTCTCTGTATTTCTTGAATTTCATCCAAATATCTTCTGGATATAGCTCACTGGGCTAACTAAGGGTACATTAGAAACACATTCTCTGACTGACAAAGCAGGGATTGAATTGCAGTCTGAATCTCAAGAGGGGTGGTGTTGCCTAAACAGTCAAAGAGTAACTGCTATGTGCTGAACCATGAAACATAAAATGCTACCCTGCCTCTAAACATCAGGGGGAGTGTACATTCATCCTGAGAATGAGCAGGAAAGCTCTATAGCTACACAGTCAGTGGAGGTGGTTACTATTCAAACCTCGTAACTCTTGGTCATACTACAACCAGCACTGGAAACGGCCGCATTCAGAGGCAAATACTGCTGACAGCAGGTGTATAACCCGAACCTGAACACTGTCAGCAAACCACTCTCTGCCTGCAGAAGATGCACTGAAATTTTTATGGTATGTAGGCCCAAAAACATGACTGAGTATAGATACTAGACAATCTGAAGGAACTCATTAGCAAAAAATGAGCTAAGCATTAACATACAAAAGACACTAATCCTCCCTTTTTTTTTTTCAATGGGAAGTGCACATTATTAATGACATTTAAATATAAAGGGAAGGTATTCTCTACAATAGCTGTAAGTCACAGAGACAGATGTGGGGCTTTACAGAATACTAATAAAAGAAAATGTTGGAAAGCTTACGTAATCGGAAATACAATCAAAAACTTGATTTGTATTTGAACTGTATTTTAATATATAGGTCTTTGCATCTCTATATCAGTATAAAAGGTGTAGTATAGATGACATTATAAGGAAAACTTGCAATTTTTACCTGCTTAAAATCAAAGGATTCAAATTCTATACAGCGTTCTTTCACTCACATCATAACTGTTATGTGCAAGTGGGCCACGTCAAGCAGAAGATTATTTTTCAATTACTAAAGAAACTTACTAGGATAAAATAAACTTGCATAATTATTCTGATATCATTCTACTATTAAATTATTGCATTCGTTTGTAAGGTGGTTCAGTTAAAGACAAAAAAATGTTTTATTTGATAGTCAATGTTGAGTCAATCCTGCAACAGCACTGTTGTTTTCTACAGTGACATTCTTTCACTGAAAAATATGTCATGATGAAATATATGACAAAATAAAAAGATATAAGAAAAAATAAAATGGAATATGACAATGTGCTGAAGTACACCAAATACATACATGCTGGCTACACAGCCCACACTTACTACAGTTTTGAATTCCCATTTCTCTTGGAAGCACATTCCATTCCTTTAACAGTTAAGCATGACAGTGTGATTGGAAGGGTGTTTTTTTCAAGATACCAGTAGGAGTATTATTATTTTATGTCCAGGGTTTTTTTTAAATCCTTCCGTACTTGAAGTACTGATAGTTACTGAAAGAAGAAGAATGAAATTGATATTTGACACATCAATGTGTATGCATGTTGTGTGAACAGGATGCAGAAATAACCCTAAATGCACTAAGAAGAACCAGATGTTTTCTCTAGTTAATATCATCCTTGTACCTCTCACATAAGGGCTGATGGTAAGCTTGTAAGTAAGCATAACCAATGTTTACTTAAAATATTAGATAAATACATAAGAAGTTCAAAACAAGATTCCCTTTTTTTCATCTTAAAGATCAAAAGAATTATGTATTTTGATCTAACATAGTACTGAAGACTGAGTCATCTCACATGAAAATCACACCACCTCTTAGAAAAAAGGTGCTGCAGTATATCCCTTTGATTATTCAAATATCAAACATGCTCTCCAAGAAAGTCCTTCAAAAATAGAACACCACCACTGCACCTAAACTGTCATCATTTAATAGGAAGTGACAAGGAAGTGACAGATAATGAAGAACAGCCCTAAGACGCAATTGCTTGTCATTCAACCTGCATTTCCTCCTCAGGCATGCTTTGATTCCGTTGTGCTGGAAGAAGTCCTCTCAAGGGTCAGTTACCTAATCTTACACACACACATGGAGAGATGTGATGCGTTTTGACCAGAAAATGGTGTCTGAGCAATTAGGCAACAGGAGCTCCCTTTAGAAGATTGGCAGGGTTTAAAGAGGCCTGTTGAATTTCTCAGGAAATAAAATACCAGTTGCAGGGAAGTCTATAAATGCTGCCACTGTTAACAATTTTTCCTGCAGGTAGTAGGTAATGCCAACTTCAGCAGCATCATCATACAGGTCCAAAATTATCATGATGATCTCAATTTTGAAATTACAAATGCGTGGATTATTTGTAATGAAATGGCACTAATTAAGACTGATTTTAACTACTCCTCCTTCCAACTACTGCTTGTTCTACCAAACTAACCCGCATCATCACTGCAATGACTAATTGACTAATAACCTAAACATACATATTTTAATGCATGTTGCTTGCAAAAATATGAAAATTAAAAATTTTCAATATAGATATGTGCTTGCCAGTGAAGTGC
>NW_010540420.1:0-31093 GCF_000687285.1 Phaethon lepturus | reverse complement strand
TGGCCTGCGCCGTGGCCTGCGCCGTGCCCTGCAGCCGGGCCTCTGCGTGCGGGCTGAGGCGTCCCCTCGTCAGGCCTGGAGCGAGGGGCTCGTCTTGTGCCAGCAGCGATCGCATCTCCGCAAAACTGTCACAGAAAAAGTAGCCCGTGCATGCGTGGAAGGCTGATGAATGAGGGCAACGACGTGAAGGGCGTTTTGCTGTTTCGTTTGCCATTCGGAAAGAGAGGGAAAAAGTACTTTTGCCGTGCAGATGCGGTGGTGTGAGCAATACTCTTTTGGCTGAATGAGAAGCTTGAAGACAAACTGAACGCTCCGTTAGTTAGTACGCGAGGCATGAGTAACGCATAAGTTGGTCTGTGCTGATTCAAGACAGTTGCATGCGCTGTATCTGACATTTCCCAAGTTGTAACGTGTTAAAAAGAGGTGGGGGCTTTTAACAGAGCAGTAAATCTACTAACGAATTAGATTTACGGCCCAGTTGTGGAGCCGTTAGAATTGCCTTCTATTACTTTAAGATTTGCTGCTGGAGTGGGCGAGCGGGACGCTGGGCGCAGCGCTGTAGGGTGAGAAGCGCTTCTGACAGTATGTCCCAGGCCACCAACCGGACGGAGCCTGTGTTCGGCTGTCAAGCAAAGCGCCGGTATGACAAAGCACTGTCGAGCGGCGGCGGCCTCGCCGCTGGCCTTGCGCCGCTTCCCCGCAGCAAGCCCTTTACGAATGGTGCTGGCTTAGGCTTCTCCTGTACCGGGTTGTCAACAAAAGCCAACAATGTAACTCGCGGAGGAAACAATTTCCATCCTCTCACAACATACATATATAAATGTACACATATATAAATATATATGGGCATGTGTGCTTTCACGTTACAGCAAACTTAAGAGTATGAATGTTATTTTAAGTTGGGAATCGTTATCTTTTAAGATATGTGTGAAACTGGACTTCTGAAGTTGCTGTGGAGTTGTGGCCTGTGAATTTCTTGATGCTTGGTTTCCCTTTCGCCTGTTTGCTTTTAAATGATGTTTTGTAACTCAGTCGTGAAAATGTAAACGGTTCTTGTTACCCACATTTTTATTCCTAATTGGAAATATAGGCTTGGGAGCTTGGGTTGAAACTGAAACATTAATGGTTACTTCCTAAGTCTGCTGGGGCAGAGCTACATATGAATTATGGTGCAACCAGAAGGTGATTTACACCTACTCAAAATCAGTTTTAAATTTTAAAGTATGGCCTTTAAAGATGGCCCTTATTTTTTCGCGTTTATCAAACTTTATGTGGATGCATATTGCAAGTCAGCTAGGTGAAGCTGTTGAGAGTGCTTCATGAGTAAGGCATCGCATTTTTGCTGGTCGTGCCTGCTAGCAAATTACAGGTAGGAAAACTTGAAATTTTGAGCTTATCTTTAACGGAAAGATTTGAGAGAGGTGCCATGTTCTGACTGTTCTTTGTCATGGTAACGTGACACAGAATGGCAAATGTCAAACGTCTCCATCTAAGGTCCTGCAACTTGATCGCACGGTTTTGTAACCGTGCGGCATAATTTGGTGTGCGCCTCTGTGTTTACCTGATAATTAGTGTATCTCCACCCTGCATTTAATTGGAAATGCAGGCAAATTGTATTTTACTTTACTGATAAAAACTTGGTGTTTTATAACCTGAATTCAATATTCAGTGATGTTAGGAAGGGAGATGTTAGGAAATATCTTAAATTTTTTAATTTATTTCTAATATGGTAGAACAGATATTAGGGCTGGCAAAATCGGATGGAAAGGAAAGCAGTGATTCTTCTACAAAATGAAGTCGTGGTTTCATTACTAGGAAAACATTGATCTCTTTTCCTGAGAATTTGGATTTTCTTGACTGGGTTTGTTTTGTTTTGTTTTTTTTACCAATTGTCCCCTTTTTGCTTTGCGAGCTGCAGTAAACAAGTGCAGTCACAGAATGCTAATTCAGAGCCGTGTAGGTCAGGATATTGCATGGTGTTTAGCTGGATCTCCCTGTTTCAACACTTCTATTTTTCATTATACCATTTAAGCTTAAAAATCTCTCTGGATTCCTTCTTTCTTCCCCCCAGTACTTTTATTAGAAGTTTTTACAGATGTTAGGTGAAGACTAATGTAATTTAAAAAAAAATGACTTCCTACATGGGCAGCTGGTAAACTTTCACTGTGAACCCTGAGCACTGAACAAGGATTAAAAATCAGTGAAACTGGAGATCTGAAATGTTTTTGGTAGCAGCTACATCGGCTGAGCTTGTGCAACGCAGGTAGCATGTACCGTATTCTTTAAATGCCTCTCTGCTTTAATATTTGTAATGTAATTTTAATATTAGAATATAACAGAATTCCTAGTTTGAAATTCCTTGCTGATAGTACCTGAACACAGCAAGATATAAATCGAAGTATGCGGTCTACATGTTGTATTTTTCGCCCTAGTGACAGCGTCATTTCAGTTGATAATAAAGGTCCAATCATAAGATTTACAGAGCAGTTAAAGCTTTCTATCTATGCAGGTTGCTGTGATGTTTGATGGGAAAGTACTTCTTATTTTCCAAAAGTATAATGCCTTATTGCAGTCAAAGCCCTGAAGTTGCAGAGCTGAGAATGAAAAGCCGGTGGGGAAGGGAAGCCTGAATTTACACACTATGGAGGATGACTTACAAAAACATATGCTTGCATGTGAGATAAAGTGGAAGACCGAGAAGAAGGAGAGGGACAGTTGTAAGTGTTGCTTAGTGTTCATAACCGGTTTCCACTGCACTTGCGTGGAAGGAGTGGAAATGCAGGGTAGGGTCTGTAGTACCAGCAGGTGAAACACGTGTGGGAAATCCTGAAAAGACTTCAAATACCTCTTCTGCACAGAAAGGTTTTAATGCGTTTGTGGAACTGTTCGTTCAGGGTTTTTTTCCCCCTCTTTCGGTAAGTCAGCTCTTAGGAGAAAATTTTTGTTTATAATTTGGAGGTTTTGTTTATAGTGTGCAATTCCATTGCAAAATGTAATTTTTAGATGACAACTCTGTGTGTGACAAATTCTAGCACCTGCTGTTAGATTGACTGGAGTGCCTAAGCAACATGAGAGAGTGGAGACTCCTGTTAATAATTCCAGGTGTGTGATTCATTGCAGTCTGATGGAGCAAGTAGCTGGAAATAACTGAGAGAAAGGACCGAGGGGTGGCTGTGGGCTAACTATAAAGATGTTGCATGAGGAGTGCTTTCTGTGAAAGTTCTTGCTTAAAATACGCCGCAAGTAAACTCCATACTTGTAGGAGACCTAATTGTATTGAAATGCAATCTCTTTGTATGTTTTAATGGCTGGTTACATGCTTTCAGTTCTAATGATTTGTCATGGGTAATACCTGTCCAGTGGAAATGGAGCAGTTTGTAACTCCCTGTGTTGATACAGCAGTATACGTTTGTTTTACAAACTGAATAAAGATGTCTTGAAACAACGGGGGAAAAACCAAAGTTAATATTTTTTTTCCTAAGGGTTTGTGCCCTGGAGATTTTGAGCTCCTTTGGAAGGAAGATGGAATTTCCAACATCTGCGCCCGAGTCGTCATCAGTTTGTGCCAGTTCTGGGGGCAGACAGGAGTAAGCAGGCTGGTGCTGAATGCTTCGAGTCCTTTATTTCCTATAGTGGCGAGGAGGAAATTTGTTGGGAAAAATAACCTCCAACTTAGGTTTTTTTTGTAAACTTAAACCTGTTACGTTAAGCATGTGCTTTTTGATTTGCTTCCTTGTGTGTTTATTTGTGTAAAGTGTGGGATTTTCTTTTTCTTTTTTCTTTCTTTTTTTTTTCCCAACTCAAGGTCTCTCAGGAGAAATAAAATATGAAATGTACTCCCATTATATACATTAGTCATGGCAAATAGTTTGGCATAAATGGCAAAGGCTAAACTGATACTTAACAAGGGGATATTAGGAAAAACAGTGGTTTTACTGTTTCTCTTCTTACTGTTACTGATCCAGGCTTTCCATATTTATTTGCCTTTTAAAGTACATCTCCAAAATACGGGTTGCTTCCCTACCCGACAGAGCCTTGAAAACTGATGGAGTTTGTGTTGTAACAACTGTAGCAGCCCTGAATGGAGATGAGAACAAAGCAGAAAGCGCTGTAGCTGTCTTAGCTGAGAAGCTTTACCAAAACAAGGGCCAGGAGCTGAAAAAGCAGACTGCATGGGGTGGGACTCACCAGAGAATGTGGGAACTAAACCTGTGTTATTAAACTCCCTCCTTGTGTTTGCCATTCGTCGTCTCTGGAACGAATGGCAGAGGGACATTCGTATGGAACACAGAGTGAGGGAACCTCAGTTTTCTCGGAATTGTCTGGCTTCTTGCTGTGTAATCACTGAGACTCTTCTTAGACCTCACCAAACATTAAAATCGGGACTTAAAATGTGTGTACCAAATGTGTCTGTGCAGCGGGGGGAGCAGGGACACCTGCGGGTGCGTCACTTTTAAGTTTAGTTGCTTACAAAAAGTAGCATCAGTGATGATAACTGCCTTCGAGTCAGGTAACTAAAATCTCTCTTTTCTGTTAGTGTTTCCTTTTCTTAACATTTCTCATTTAAAATACTTTTTAAAAATTTCATTTTCTTTTTTGATGGAAACCAACGAGCCCTCCAGGATATCAGGTGTGACCCGAAGCTTAAAGATGAATTAATTATTTTAAACAAAAATGACTGGAAGTGTGGGTTTCTTTGTCTTGAAATCTTTTGTGTTTGTTTGGTTTTTTTCTGGGTTGGGTTTGGTTTGGTTTTTTTACTCTCATTTAAAAGCTTATTGGGAGAAAAGAACAATAAAATTGAATTTAAGGCTTGAAGAGGGAACACAGAGGTACAAAGTGGAAAGTGGTCAGAAAAAGAATTCAGAAGAAATGCCTTGCATGCAAACATCTCCACGTAATCTGGCTTGTATTATCAGTTATCAGTCAATTCTTAGTTGCCCAGAAGTGCCAAAATTCTTTCACATATTTTAGTGGAGAGGTAACAGCAGTGGTACCGACTTTCAGTAAAAAGTTAAATAATGCATACTTTATAAAAAGCAATGTAATAAGTGGGTTTTGGATCAGAACACATGGCAGTGGAGTCCTCTTTGCTGTAACTATATTGCCTGGATGTTGCTGTTTTATTGGAAAGTTAATACTACTGTTCCCATCAATGGGAAGACTGGGAAATGCATTCTTTTGGTTTTCCTCTTAATTCAGCCCTTGTCCATTCAAAGCTGCCGGCACCTAACAGTGAGTAGTTACGTGTGACCTGCTGAGCTACTGCTACGCTGTGGTGATGATGCTAAAATCTTTCTGACCCCACTTGAAAGGAAGGAGAATGAAGATGGGTAAAAACCTCAGTATCTTTTAGTTCTGATCCTCTCCGGGGGCTGTCAAAACGGGAGGAACTAGATCTTCAAGGCTGTATTTATACTTCATAGAGGACTGCATAAATTTATTTAGGAGGGTAAAAAATTGATTGTTTGCATAAAATAATTTTAGTCACTTTAAAATACTCCTTCAAATAGAATCTGCTTTTTCTGAAGAGTAAGCTGTCTTGAATATGTTTTTTATTTAAATGAACTCCTTTGATCTGATTTGCAGCTAGATACTTCATCAGACTGACTTTATTCTCCCGAATGTACTCCCCTCTTTTCTCCCCCTCTTCATCCTCTTCATCCTCTGTAAGATTTTATAGCTGATTTAAGGATGTAATCACTCTGTTAGCCTCTGCCCCTCTATGTCAGCTGCTTTCTCTTTGTCACACTAATGACCCGTCACAGCGAAGCTGTCACTTGACGCAGCGGGTAAAACCAGAAAACCTGCCCCTTTGGGTTTTAGAAACGTTTAATATCTGTCCTGTTCTGACAACTCAAGCCTGGTCTGTTTTACAAATGCCTCTTGCCTATTTAGAAAATATGCCAAATAAAAGCACTGGGTGTTCTGTTGCAGGAAGGGGGCAAAGGCTTGTTTTCTTAAAGGATCAGTATTTATGAGTGCACAGGCGGTTATTTTGTTGCAGGCTTACTGCATTTTTCCTGTGTCTGTAAACTCGTGAAATGTGAGTTTAACTGATATTAATTGTACCGCAAGCCGCGTATTTATCTCGTACATCTGAGGGACTACAAGGAAGATGGATTTGTTGTTAGTTTTCTGCATGTGCGTGCTGGGGGATGAGTTGAAGGGGCAGTGAGCGGGACCAGGGTGGAGTTGCGCCGTGTGGCTGTTGCGCTAAATGATGCTGTTCGGATTTGTCCTCCATCATCTCCGTAGTTTAAATACATGCAGGTGTCTCGCCAGCCTTTGCAGAACGTTCCAAAGATGCCATGAGCCCTGCTTGACTCTGGGGGTGATACGGGGTAGCTATACTGGTTGCGAAGTGTAGTCCATCTCCTGCACGTCTAAAGCCTGTGTTACATGAAATGTTAGTGATGGTGACTGCTTTAAGAGGGATAGGTATACTCTGCTTCATCACTTCTGGATATACTTCTTTCTAGGAAAAGACAGCGACAGGATGAGGAAGTGTTTAACGCCTGGTCCCTTGAGTAATGTCTTCTGGCGGCCAGGATGGATAGAGAAAATGGTTTTGTGGGCAGGTTATGAGCAAGCTTCCCGGCTGACTTCTGATCACCTGGCCCCTTCTCTGCCTTACTGGCTTAACATTCCAAACGCATCTGATGTTATCTAGTCTTAGCTTTCCTCAACTTGCCATAAATCTTGTGATTTTCTGTACAGTAGGCTGCAGAGTATTAGAATTCAGGCAATGTAAAACGTCTGAATTTGGTAGTGTCAAAAGGTACAGTTTTACACGTTGTGGGTTTTTCCCTGGAGAGGGGAAGATGTGTGTGTCGGTCATGTCTGTGAGCTAGGCCACTTCCTTGGCAATGTGCAGGAGTTGCTCTTGCATTTTCACTTGCATTTGAGTCTTTGTTTTAAGACTTTAAGTACCTCTGCAACAACTGACTTGATGACTGACGTTTCCTTTACCAGAGGTAACAAATACTCTCCTGTGGGCTTTTGCATATTGTGTACGGAAAAGCTGCAGTAAACTGACCACAGTCTGTTTCTCCAGTAAGAAATACTATTTCTGTCTCTACTGATTAACATGTTCTCTTAGGGGAAGATGTGCTAAGTATTTTTCTTAGGTTGATGACACATACAGTTCATTACACTGACCAAGTTTTACTCTACTCTTTTTGGCCTCGGTTTTTAAAAACACTGTAAAATAAAATTGCAAAATACTTATTGAGAACAAAATGCTGTATAAATCTTTAATAAAGTCTTTTTCACCCTGCTTTCTGCTCTGCCTGGAACTAGAGTGGGAGCAGATTAACTTCTAGTACAGAGAAGTTTGCTCCAGTCCCTGCAGAGCTGTGCACAGCGATGTGTGTTTGCGCAGTTTGCAGTCTGGATGCCACTCCGGAGACTGTCAGAGATTTCCTCTGCTCCCCCCTGGACGATTCTTTGACAGAGGTTATGCACAATTCAGACAGAGGATGGGATTTGGAGAAAAGATGACTCTTGTCTCCTAAAACCGTAGAGAGAAATTTTAGCAAACTAGGGTGAGATGTTTTTTTCAGCCCTACGTTCCTCTTATCTTCCAAACTCTTCCATTAACACATCTTAACATTCACACCCTTGCTCTCCATGTGCTCTGCGCCATCCATTTGTGCCCCGCTCATGGCACATTCTTGTAAGGTCACCTACAGCTTTCCACCGTCCTGCCAACCGACAACCAAACATTGGGCTCTTTTCTGTATTTGCTTCTTCATTCAAGGTCACTGTTCTATCCTGTAGCAACACCCGTCTCCTCACTGCACAGGCAGGGCCTACCCTTTTGCTGGCATCTTTCTGTTGAGTCTTTGAGATGGCCCAAGAGGTTTGCCTCAGGTTACTCTGATGTGCACTACACTTAGGCAAGTGTCATTGATGTGCCTAGAGGTGAATATATTCCTAAGTAATGCAGAAGAATAGCGGTTGACAGGGATGGTGTTTATAGACTGCTGTTGGCAGCATGGGCAAACAGGTTCATAGGTAAAGTGGCACCAACAAAAGTTCTGTATAACTTGAAGCCAAGTCAACTTTTCTATTTCTGCCCTGTTTTGGATATTATTTGAACATACCTTTGTTTTCCAGCTGCTGGAGAAGTAAAAAGTGCTAACTAACTACTTCAAATTTGACAAAATTTAGGTGAGTCATGTATCAGTATATCTTTGGTAGATTTCTAAAAGACAAAAGATCATTACTGTTCAACCTAGGTTTTGTAGTTTTTTTGCATTGCAGATTATTAAAGGATTGAATTTCCTTCCAAAAAAAAGTAAAATGGAAATTTGCAAGGGCTAGAAGTGACTTAGTAATTTTGTTTGGGTGGTTAATGTATATCTACGCAAAGTAAAGCAGCACACCTTATATATTACATAAATTTGTTAGGTGGCCAAGTCAACTTGCTTGTCAGTGGTAAATAACACTTGAATTCCTCTTTGCATATAGTGTATATATTGTAAGACTGATCTTGCAAAGCCTTATTCATACACGTGAGGATTATTTATGTGTGTAAGACTTCAGAGGATCAGATCCTATCACCTAAGTCTGCAAGGCTTCTTGACTACTTACTACCTTTTTTTTTTTTTTTTTTGGCCAGGTCACTAGGAATCCTGCACAGAAATGTTAAGAAAAGTAATTGCTGATGGGAAAGCCCTAATACAGTAGAAGCAAAAGAAAATAATAGAAAGTTATCTTGTGTTCCAGCATTGAAACTTCTTTGTTTAAAAAGAGCATGGAGCTGTGAAGGGAGGAGTATGGTTCCATGCTCCTTTGTACTTCTTAATAGCATATTAATGGTCTGACATGTTTTAAAACCAATGATCTGGTGTGTTAAAGCCTCACTAGCTATAGGGATTTGTAGAATTGGAGGTGGAGAGGGTACAAAGAGCCCGTCAGCTTCTCTGCACAGCGCTGCACTTACAGGTGGCTGTCACCGCTGTCTTCCAAGTTGTGCTGAGCATTGGGGAGAAAAGGCACTGTCTTGTATCTCTCAGCTAAGGTGGCTACTTGCTTTGTTTTCCGTGTAAATTCTCAGGATTTTTTTTTTTTTTGTTACCTTTGCTGCAGTTTTTTTAATGTAATAACATGAAAATGACAGATAAAATTCCGTGGTGTTTCCCCCTGTATATTCAAAGGAGCTTTTTATAAATTTTATGAAGATCCAATTTTATCCTAATCTGTATGGCAAGGACATAAAATATCAGCAACTAAGATTACTTTCTGGATTGCTGGCATAATTCACAGGGGGGAATCTGCTCTAAACTGCAAGACAGCCGTTTGTAGCCTTTTCTTACAACATTTACTGTGCATTTTAGCAGTACTTGGCACTTGTCTGTTTGTAATCTCTTCCCGCTCTGTAGACTATAAGACCCTTTTACACAAAGGTACAAACACACAGAGGAGAGACTCCCCACACATTTCTGACTGATCTGTTTAGTATGGTAGATTTTTCTTTTCTGTCCTTCTTTGAAGCACTAAAACCTACTGTCTTGCTTTGGCACTTCTATAATTTCAAGATGTAGTATATGAAGGTTGGTAGCCGTGTTCCAAAGCCGAGGACTTGATTGGCAAGTTTTAGCTGTGAGTAAATTTTCACAGCTGATCCATAAATCCCCGACAGACCATTAGGAGCTTCAGAGCGGCTCTGGCAAGCTCCCCTACAATAATTGTAGTTTTGAGTTTGTTATATTTAGTTTTCTCACCTCTTAGCTGGATGCCAGGGGGGACCTCACTAGAAGCAAACCAGCTCTGTATCTACTTTTTCCTCCAAGTTGGCAGTTTGTACAAGTAGCACAGCATGGGAGGAGGGCTTGCTGGTTGACTCCCAGCGGAGGAGGCAGAGACCATTGAAGGATGTCACTTATGACAAATGGACCCCAGATCTGCGGTTAGACATTTCAGGAATTTGAGGAGACTTGGAGTGCATCATTTCTTGCCCCCCACCCCCAGCCTCTGCTCTTAAGAAATAACAGAATCATCAAGGGAGGCAGAAAAAATCCTTCTTCAGACTGAAACATGACAGAGTCGTCTGTAACTCTGTGAGACAGAGAGAGGGCTCTTAAATTAAATTCCCTGAGGTAATTGTACTTATTTATCTGTAGCGAAGCTGGCAGTGACCAGCTTTTAGGATTGACCACTGCTCTAAGAACAGAACTGCATGGGTGGCAGCAGAAAGAACAGCAGGCGTTCCTTTCGGGTGCCGGGGTTTGATGGTAGCGATGTTGCTGGTGCCGCTGGAGCCTGGCTTCAAGACCACATCCCCTTTAGGCTTGTTGCTCTATAAACATGCAGTAAAACCAGTGCTATAGCGACTATATTGCATCTTTGATAAGCCCTGAAGAATGCTTCTTATATACTAGGGCCCTACCTGGCAGCCTAATAAAGCCAGAGGAGAGGTTCCCATCACGTTCCCGCATTTGGATCCTGCTGGATGGGCTCTGACAGCAAACTCAGACTTGGCTGCTTGTTTGAGCAATCAATGAGTATTTTGTATGTTTCCTTTTGACATCTGAACTGCTTCGCCAAGGATGTACTTGCCACTTGGTGGAGTCTGTTGCATTACCTTGCTGAAGGGACAAGAGTAGAAGGAAGGAGTGTGTCTGCATGCTAAACTCTTCCAAAAGGCTATTTTTTCCCTTTCCAGAAGAGACAAAGATAAATTGAATCTCTATATCCTCTTTTACATAAAACCAGCCTCTCATACCTGTAACCCATGAATGATTTCTTCTCACAGGAGAGTGATAGAGAAGTTTTATCTGAACTATTTATGAAAGGAGAAGAAGAATTGGTGGTGGTCTTTCAATTGAATTTTCAAATTTTTTTTTCAAGCAAGAAAAGCAGAAATTTCATTCATATTAAAAGCTCCTTCAAAGAAAAATTCCTTCATGTTAAAATTTTAATTTAGGAGGACCGGAACCTTCGTTGATTAGGGTCTTGTTAGGATAAGGATAGAGTAAGTCACTATAAATAGCGATACAGTGAGTGATGATCTCGCCCTACAAACTTTGTATTGAATGTTAGCAGGAGAAGGTAAAAATATCAGCTGACAACCTTCTTGCAAGGAGGCATCTCTGATTAAAATAGAGGGATCTTCAGTAAAAGACACAGAATTGGTCATCTCTTTAATCCTTAGTTTCAAGAGTTTTAACTGCATTTGATGCAAGAAGTCAAGTGGAAGATGTCATTCCTGTGGTGGGGACAGAGTGTGGTTGATGCCTGGGCCAGTTTTGGTATCGGACACTAGAAATGCTAGGAGTGATAAGAGTAAATGAGCTAATTGCATGTATACAAGTTAAATGCAGAGCATGCTTCAGCTGTAAGAAAAGATGATGCCCTTCATCTGTATATCATAATGGAAAAAACTTTTCAGAACAATATGGAATTTCTAACGTGAATTGGGGTTGGGGTAAGATTGTGGAAAAATACAGTAATTAAAAATGCAAAACAGTTTTAAGATTAAAACCAAGATATATCAGATACGTAAGTGTAAGCAAACCACATACATCTTCCTAGGTTCACCTGCATAAGTGTTGTGCTTTGTTTTATTTCCTCAAGAGCTGAATGGATGGGAAGCAGGTCACTAAGAGGACAGCATGGACCTCCTAACTAGATAGTGGGCTACAGATAAGAATGGCTGGGCATCCTCACCTGGTAATTGTTGACCAGCAGGATATTAATGCAAAGTTGCACTAACTCACATCTCATCTCCCTGGCAAATAAAATTTGCAAATGCTCATTCACAGAAGTAGCTGAGTGAATCAGTGACCAGTATTTACATGTGTAAGAAGTTTACAGGTGGAGCCTGAGATGAATCCATAATTAAAGGCTAAATGGGATGGATGAATCTGGAGTATTACTGGTGACTGTTGCTCTAAAATACAAGCAAGGGAATGCAACTGTGGAAGACGAGGGGAGAGTTTAGCAAGCGAGTTTTCACTGCAGGGCTAAGTCCGACTCCTGCCTAAGTTTTAACTGCTACCATCTATCAAGCAAAATTAATCTCAGTTAAAAAGGTGTTTTTGAGACAGCTGAGGATTTTGGGGACAATCTGACCCTCACTTGGGTAGCTGTCACTTTGGGAAGAATATGTTGGAAAAACATTCTGCATGCTTGAAGGATAGAAAAGTTCTCCATGGGATACTGTTGACCAGGAAGGCTTTCAGCCCTGTCTCGCTGCAAGAATTTGCCAGACTGAAGCAGTGTTGGGTGGGCTGGCACCTGCTATGGGGAAGCTTGTGTTTGGGCTAGGTTAACCAGAGGTGTATCAGGAAGGTGAAGTGTGTGAGGGAGGCATACCCAGAAGAAAAAACAATCTTTCTTTATGCGGGGGGGAAAGCCTACGTACTTCTCCCCAGCTTCTTCGGGAGAGCCTAGGCAGGATGCCAGCTTTACATCAAACAACTTTTCTTTTTATTTTTTTTTTTCCCTTTCTGCAATGTAGTCTTGGTGTAGCTGGTACCAACATGTTCTTTTCCAGCTATGAATTAAAATGAGAATTAAGTTAAACTTAAGGTGCAAACTGAGTCGTTTGCTTTTTCCTCTTCACGAGAGAAAAAGTCGCATACTTACAGCTTCCGTAGTTGCGGGAGGTGACCGATGGGAAAACTGAGTAAGTGTCTTTACCTGCGTGGATGTTATTTACCTGTGAAGTGGCCGGGGCAGTTGGGAGGTTCTCCAGCGTGTGTGTATGTCTTTGAGAGTACAAGTGATTTGAAGAAACAAACCAGTGCTTTTTCCTGATTGAAAGGGTGCCTAGACTTATCTAGGGCTACAGCAGGATATTAATAGAACCTACTGCATTTCCTTCACATAAAAATACGAAGGGCACTTTGCTGAGAAAAAATCCTGCTGTGCCTTTCTGTCTGTGGGACCAGCTCATCACACAGCTAAAATTAAAAGGTGAAGTCAGGCAGTTCTTGCTCTCTATTTTTAAACTGCTTCGGCATATGAATGTGAGTGTGAAATCTTTCTTTAGGCTTCTCTTAATTTAATTACCTACTTATTCAAAATATTCTCTTCTCAGATTGCTGAGCTATAGTTATATTCATCTTTTCTGTGGACACACTTTAGCTACTTGATGTTTATTTAATTAGTTTTATGCTTAATTTTTAGTTCTGTAGTTATTTACAGTGATGGAAGCCTTGTGATAAGTGTTTAAAATCTATTTTGATCTGTTAAAAAATTAGCAAGTAGACAGTGTTTTTGTCTATCTGTTCCACGTTTTCCTTCCAGAAAATATTGCAAAGAACCACAGTTTAAAAAAAAAAACAATAAAGAGGATTCAAATAAATAATTTTCATTTGACCTTAGTAACAGAAAATTGTGTAATAACTGAAAAAGTTTTGTTACGCTTTTTTTCGTCAGATCTTTTGTTCTCTGCAAGCTTATTCCTATTTTATTTTGTTTGTAAGTCTTTTCCTTTGTTTGGGTGGAAGGGATGATGTGGCCCCAGCACAGGAGGTGCAGTGGAACTGCTTATAAACCATAGATACATCCTTTTCTACTGATTTGGATATACTGAATTCTTCTTCCTGCATCTCAGTGAGTCTATGAAAAATCCCTGTTTAACCACCTTTGAAATTACGTTGAATCCTCTTTGCTTGCATAGCGAAATAATGTTCTCCAGTCTCTTAGTTACAGCCTGCAGAGGGTGTTGCTTCCCTCTTTCAAACCACCGTCTCCCAGCGCAGAGCCCATAACACACCGTCCCGTTAGCACCGTCCTGAGAACCCAGCGTTGCACCCAGAGGCCCGGAGGGAAAAGGGCGTCTGTCCGTCTGTGTCCCCTGTGACATCTGTCCCTTCATTTCTTCGACTATCAGCTGTTTGAGGCACCGGCTGTGGGACCTCTCCCCAGCTGACCCCTTTCACAGTGAAAAGGACACTCCTGAGAGCACACGGTGTTTCTCTGCATCCTCTCGTGGGACTGGCTATGGATCGTAAACATAGCAGGAAATGGAGATGCGTGCCCTTTTCTTCTCAGTGTTCTCCTGGTTCCTTTGCTATTGTCGGTGGGAGCAGCCGTGCTGTTGGAGCCCTTGGGAGAGTCTTCCCTGCGGTTTCCCATGTCTGGTCAAGCAGCGATGAGGCTCCGCTGTGCTGGGTCGTTTGTGTCTTGTCAGGTGCCTGAAGCTGGGTGAGGTGATAAATTTGAAAGGCATCTCCTTCAGCCTCCACATACTCCTGGAGCATGCGTATGGGAGTCTGTATATAGCCCTACCTTTGGCAGCCAAATGAGTAAAGCGCCTGCTGCAAACTTTCTTTAGGGTGGCTGGTACCTGGGGATGGCAGTAAGTGTGGTCACACCTCCCCAGGCAAATCCCACGTGCTGTTGATCTGACTGGTATACTTCCACATACGTCCCTCTCCCGCTTACCAGAAATACCGGATATTTCATAGGCTTGGGTGTTCGGTGACAGCGCATATGTATTGCTGGTGAGAAACGTGTTGCTATTCAGAGTGTTTAGTGGCTGTATAGTTGGGTAGCTAGGCGGGTGATGTTAAGTAACACAAACCTGGAGCCATAGTCTTTTGGACACATCTTCCCATGCCAATCTTGGTGCTAGGAACAGTTTGCCCATTAATTTGTTCCAAGCTTCCACCTCCTCCCCGTCTTCTCCAGAAAACCCTTGGCAAACCATCTCTTCTGTAAATCCTCCTGCCTCAGCTGGCCACTGCCTCTGTTCATGCAGTCCTGTCCTGTTGCCCATTTTTGACCTCAGATTGAAAGTTTGTCAGCACAGAGATTTATGTGAGCGTTTTACGTCATGTAAAGAAATACACAGACCCCTTATTCTTTCAGAAATAAAAAGCTGCGCTTTAAGACTGAAATATGGGCATGATGTTCACCTAGACAATGGGCTTTTTATAAGGCTAGTTATATTCATAGATTTTCTTTTCTCCAACTGGAGACTGTAGTCCAATATTAGAAATGTTACACTAACAGTACCTGCAGAACTTCTGCTGCTGTTATCTTTGCATCTTCTGCTGCTGTTTAGCTTTCAAAACTGATTTTTTTTTTTTGGTGTTTGTTTTTGTAAATGTACATAGTTATTCTGCATTAGTGAAACGTGCGCTTGAAAAAAGCGTCTGGACAAAATCAGTGGGTTTTAACGGTGTTCACATACTTGAAATGGAGCCTGAAGAATTTGTCCTCTGGAATCTTACATTATGTTTTGGCCATTGGAAATGAAGCACCTGACAGCATTAAGCTATCGGAAGGATTTCTAGTCATGGACAAGCAGCCATTATGTGTATGTTAGTCCACAGTATGAGATTTGGACAGCTTTTGATTTACTAGCGCTCATCTGTTCAATATAAGCTGGAGATCAGCACAGCAGTTACCTTTAAAATTGATTGAGCAGTACTGAAAGGGAAAGGAGAATTTTATGGGTATGATGCAAATCTGGTGGAATTGCTAGATTCTAGAAGTACGAAGTTTACTTCTAGATAATCTTTAAAGCGCACTTCACAAGGTGGCCAAAGGAACTATTTTGTAATAGCTATGCCTGTTTAAAAATATCTCACCAGCTTTGTCTCATTTTGAAGCAGACACTTTAAATTCTCTAATGTTCTTTTCAATAGATTGGACTAAATAACTAGAGAACTAGGAACTGTATCTGTTTTTTAGCAGCTTGAGCATTTATACACTTGTTTGAATGCTGCAGAGTTTACATGAACAGATTTATTAACTGAGCTAAACATAGGGTTTTAAAACTAGACTACAAAAATTTCCATGTTTTCTTCATATTGTGGCTTTAAATAGTTTTAATAGTAGACTTCATTTGAAGGATTTGAAGCAGCCTTGTTTTTCTTTCAAAAAATGGTACATGAAACATATTTATTTAAGTGGGTAATAAAACTAAAGAGCCAGGTCATAAAGCGATGTTCACTAAAATGTACAAAAATAATACAAAGATTCCTGTCATGAGGTCTGGTATTGAAACCAGAGGAAATAACTTTGCTGTGAATAAAAAACATCTATCACAACATTAGTAATAAGAATGTGTGTAATATATCAACATTTTTATGTGCACTTGTGTTTTTTGGTATGCGTGTGTTTGTGCACTTACATTTTTATTTATTTAAGGAACTCCTATTTTAGAGATCATTCACAATTTTAGCTATTAATATTGCTAGCCTTTCCCAACATATAAATACTCCATTGTGGTCTCCTGCGCAACTGTTGTGTCCTCCAGAAAGACCTGTGCTCCTTTAACCGGGGAATTGTGTAAAAGTGGTGTTAGAACGATGTTTGTGATAAACCGTATTGTCCAAAAGGTCCATTCGTTTCTTGCCACGTTTCTGGGGCGGTCTGGGTCAAAGCATTGATATGATGGAAACTGTCTTTTTATTTTCAGGGCATGATTTTAAAAACAAACAGACCTGAACTGTTCCAAATCCCCCACAACGCTTTGGCTTTTCTGCCAGTTGAGATTTCATATTACTGCCATGGCCCGTGCCGCTACCTAACTTTTACAGCGACTTCTATAAGGTACTTCTCCTGTAGGTTTTACCACATTTGTAATAAATTGTGAAACTAAACTGTTGCATGTTGTTGACCCTTGTTGGCTTTCAGCCATGGAGCAAGGTTCACAGAAGTGGATCTAAGCGCTAACTTTGCTTTGCATGTCAGAAGGGGAGCGTGGCCGGCGTCTCCTGCGGCGAGAGCAAGCCCTGCAGCATGCGCATCACGGGCCAGGGCGTCCTGATGGGAAAAGTGGGTGATACTAAAGGCGACTGTGACTATAGAAAACACAATGTTTGGCTGCTGAGTTGCTCTATGGTGCATTCTTCGGGCAGCGTTACTCTTTAGCAGCTGACCATGAGCGGTTTTTTCTGCCCCTACCAGCACAGGAGTAACGTATAGCACAGGAATAACCTATAGCCCCCATGACTGCAGTGGCTCTGTCCCCTGCCGGCTTGTCCCACCCACTCACTGAGCCGTGTGGGGCAGTGACCTTAAATTGCAGTGCTGCTATCAAATGCCATCACACTTTGGACTCTCACTGCACGCCCAACAGAAGTCGCTCACCAGTTACTGGGGAACCTTCAAACCACCTAGCTGGTCCTGGAGAGCTGTGTCCCAGTACGGTTCCCCTGAGCTAACTAATCCACCGCAAGAATGGATTTAGCAAGACAATTTATCGGTGGACATTTGCATTGGTATATAATTGGTTAAGGATATAAGCTGGAATTCAAATTTGTACTTAGACATGGGTTTTATTTAAAACAATATCCTACTTAGGATTCCAGTAACATATTTTACAAATCACTCTTCAGATGCTCTTTCTGGAGCTCAAACGGTTACGTTATAAATGAAGAACGGATTCAGGAGGCTTCACAGTATTAGTGATTACCTTGTAATGTTTTCCAGATGGCAGAACATGATGTAATCCATATTGCCCAGTTTGTTTCACTGCGCTGTATACTCTCTCATACCCAGTAAGTAACCAAGAGAGTTTAAGAAGCTCATCAGGCTGTTAGGACGATCGCTGGTTAATCCAAATGTTCTTTATTACGTTATGAAAACTGCAGATTAACAAATCACTTGTTGGTGAATGCAGGAAGATTGATTGCTACTCAAAGCTCTGCGAGAACTAGATACGCAACTCGGATTAGCTTAGCTCAAGCTACACTTCGGTGAATGAATTCCATTTTCCTCAGGACTATGAAGTAGTTTACATCTGTTCAATTGGAAATTTCTCTTGCAGCAATGGGTAGTTTCAATTCCTCTTCTTTGGACAAGTGATGGGAATGTTTATTGTTGTCTGCATTGATCTGAGAGAAAGCCATAGCACTTGCATCACTGGTCGTGTGGGCATGGTGGCTAAGGTCCAATGAATTGCAGCTTCCATATTGCTCATAATTCTGCCAGTGTTCGTGCAATAATGTTGTTTACTAACTGGTGCTTTTATTAGGCTGACAGACCACCATTTGAATGGCAAACCCATCAAATCTAAGTAGGCACTTAGCTCAGGATTTTCTCAGCATTAATTGAAGGCGCCGGGGTGCTGCGTTGGGACAGGTGCAGTCTTGCTGCACAAGGGCAGGATTTGAGGAATACATGGGGAATGAAAGCTCCCTGTGCATCCTGACATAGAGCTGTGTAGGGCTTCTCACTTGAACCCACATCCAAGAAGTCTTCAAGGGAGATTAGGGCTGGGGTAGGAGGTTTCAATCTACTGGCAGTTATCCTGTAGAGTGGCTTTTGCAGGCACTTTAGGCTATCCGACCCTTTGGTTAATCCCAGAAAAATGGGATGGAGAGAAGAGTAACACAAAAGACCTAAATACATGGTATTCACTAGCTTCTGGAAAGGAGGAGGAAATTTCCTGAAGTGGGTTTAGTATCTTGTGATTGTCTCACCATCCATGGAGCAGGTGCCTGTAGGTTGCCATTGGCAGGACACAGATCGCTGGGCTGCTTGATCTGACCTGGCATGGCACTCTCTACCCCGTCTGTATGCGTTGGCAAGGAGGGCTGGAAGAGGAGCTGAGGAACGCTGGAAAGAAGAGCAGTTTCTAACACAATCGTAGTTTTGATGGTTGTGCTGTGTTTACTTGTCTTACGGTTTTACACAGTGACTTCCTCATCTGGTTTTTATCATGCATGGCATTGCTTGGCTGGTGGCTGTTTTTATTTTTCCTTTCTCCTGTCTCTGGGGAATTCCATAGTTCAGTGTCAAAACATCCCCTCATAGGGGAGGAGGGAAAGAGGAGAGGTTTACAATGATGCACATGTCTCATTTCCTGATGATCTTCAGTTTGGCTGCTTGTAATTTGTTGTTCATAGTCACTCAGTCCAGGCTTGTTTATTGACTCAAGCTGTCTTTGCGGTATTGCTGGTGATTAATGTGCTTTTCTGTAAATTGCAGAGTAGCAGAGAGCTAATTACATTTTTCATTAAATATTCCTCCGAGTCCAGGGCAAGGGCTGCGATGCTCAGTCTTACACAGCCTCTTTGCCTCTTTCTCTGCGTCTTTTGAAAGAGTATGTGGGAAATGGGCTCACCAGTGAAATGAGAGCTTGGGGAGCGGACAGAGGAGGGGAAAGAGACCAGAAAGGATGGCATTTTAATGCCCTTCTTCGTTTCCTTCCCTACTCCTCAGCACCTTTTCCTTCAGATTTTCTCCCATGCAAAATCTTTCAAGTCTTCTTGATGCCCCTTCCTGTCCTGATCTGCCAGGTCTTTCTCTACCAAACCTCCTTTGGCTTTAACTTTTTTATGTAAGAATTGGCTGCTTGTTCCTCAACAGTTAGACCTTTTGTATAAAGCACAAAGAAGAAATACCCGTCGCTTTTTCCCGTTGCAAGAAATGCCATAGAGAATCACAGCAGATTTGACAGCCGGAGAGGTTTCTGCTCAGAAATCCAGCCCACTGACTTGGTTTAAAGTAGTGGGAGTGGAAATTCAGCATTTGTTTGTCTGAGAGAGGCCAGAGGTTTTCAGAGTTGATAGAAAGAGAAAATTTTATGTTCTGGAAATGCAACATTTACCAAAGGCCTGAAAATGCTCTGTTAACAGCGGCTTTATTGCACTATATGGTCTCTACTCAAAAAAAATTTGACTTAGTTGATGAAGGAGGGAGCGACTGTAAGCGGCGTTACCTCGCTGAGGAGGAGTAGGGAGCCTTTTCCTGTATTGTAAAGAGATTGTATAAAACAAGTTGAAATCCTGCCTTGAAGGATTTTTGGCGTGCAGAGCGCTGCTGTAAGCGTAGATTTTGTGTTGGCTCGGTGCACAGCCTGCAGGTCTCGTAGCCGTAAGCGCAGAAGGTCAGGATTGCATTTAGCCTATAACCGTCAACTCTGTGGCACACTATTAGTCACAAAAACTTGAGTAATTTGTTAAGATATTCTGAGTTTGATTTTGATATATTGGGACAGCTTTTAAAATTCCATCACAGTTTAAAGTGGCACTGCCAGTAGGAAAGTCAGTTGATCAAAATACAGTGTTTTTAAAAGATTTTACTCCTCTTATGCCTTTTGTGATTTTACAGTCACTTTCTAATTTTACGAGAAAGAAGTTATCTTTAAGTGTAAAAGCTGTCTGTTTAGAAGTAAATTCTTTATGCATAATACGGTTAAAATACTTTAATGTAACTTCTCAGTTGCAGGAGTAGTACAAGATCATTTTAGCAACAATAGGTTAAAAAAGGATTCAGATACAAGTAAGATTTTTTTAATGTTGCAAATGTACCTTTAAAATTCATAATTACATTTTTTCATCCCACCTCAGCCCCCAATTTCTAATTAATCCCAATTAAGCCATTTTTGTGTAATCAATAGTGCAGTACCGTATTTTGCTGTTGTTTTCTAGGAGCTGTGTTTATCTAAATTAGGAATGTCAAACCATAACTTTTATAGGAAAGCTACAGAGCAAACCATAAACCACTTCTGCATAGATCACTTATTTTAGTCTTTAAATGTCAGGTTGTCTGTATTAACCTTGCCCTTCTTCTGTTTAAAGGTGGAGGGTTTTATGAAGCTGTCATGTGACACGGTCTGTTCAGTCTTTTGTTCTCCTTAGAGAAAAAAGAACAATTTTTGCAGAAATCATAGAAAAGGTTCTCAAACTGTATTGCTCGTTTTTTCCCCGTTGATAAGTGGTAAGATCAAACTGATAACCATACAGAAGTCGTGTTGTATGCAGAGACCCTCTTGAGTAGGTTGGGGGGAGCGATGGGACACTGCAACGTGGATGGGACAAGCAACATGGATAATCGCTTGTATTTATCCATCAGTCAACAGTAACGTGCTGTGGCATGTCTTGACAAATTTACTGCAATTACATATTTTCTATTTAGATACATCAAACAAAATAGTGTCTCACATTCGTTCATATTATAGCTCCTTCTTGCTTACCATATCAGTGTATTTCTGCTCTGGAAGGCAATTGCAAAAACGTCCCGTTTTTGTGCTTATTCTCTAGATATGTTAAGCACAGAAATTTAAACCGTTAGGTCAAGAAGCTATTACTTTCTGAGAGATACTGGCTTATTCTTATTTTAAATTGTTTCACATTCTTGTATATATATGTAGTGCAGAAGGAAAATACGTGTTTTCATCTGTATCCCATCAAGAGGATTGTGTGTCATTGAAAAAACACTCTTCCAAAAGCAGGAGTTTATTTTTCTGGCAAAGGAAGCCCCTTTGGGGTTAGAATCCCAGATTGGAGACTGGCAGGTCAAATTCTTTATCACTTCTAAACCAAACATACATAATGTGAAAGCTATTTAGGCATGTCTGAATTTCCATGGTGCTATTGTGAATTATTTTTCAGAGCACATACTGTAAAAACGTTGAAAATTTTTCTACATTCCATGATTTTTGTTTTTTTAAATTAATCAGGCTTGGAAATAAGTCATTTATTTAAATTTGTGAATACAAATCTCTTAAATAAGAGGGATTGCACATTCAGGAACAAATTTAACGGAATAATGCTAACCTCGTCTTATTTAGTAGGGATTTTTGTCCTGTTCTGTATGCTGATACTTTGTCAAATGTGACTAGTTCAGTGCTACCAAATAATACTTGTCCTTTCCGTTACTGTGTACAGATGATTTTCCCCCTTGATTTAATGAAATTTTTGTTTTCTCTGCAACTGTTCAATACCTTAGAATCCCACTATACCCGAAGCTTTTGAAAGCCAAATATTAATTATTTTCTAAAGCTTTCTGTTAAATATCAAGGTTGTTGGTAGAATTTTCTTTTAGTAAAAATTTGGAGTAAAATGCAAATGGAAGATTTTTTCTTGTACAATTTAAAAAATCATCCTTCAATACTTCTTATAGTGAAAATGTCTTTATGCAACAATGTGATCTAGTCATGACGCAGAATTCCTAAACTATTGCAACTTCGGAAGGTGTTTTTAAAACTTGGTTTCTGAACCTAAATTTAAAAAACATTATAGAAATTTATGTTATTGTATAGTCTTGAAAAAATCTATCAGTACTTAGTTTATAGAATCTAGAATACACTATTTTTAAATAAAAGCAAAGATTTTCCTTAAAAAAAAAAAAAAGAAAAAGATTTCTCAGGCAAGAGACCCTTGCAATGGAAAAAGCTTTGTTCTGCTGTTTGGCAAAGAAATCTGCATGTCTCAGCTAAAAAGCACACCACCTTTTTATTAATTCAATTGCGTACCTCAGAAACTGGTTTATTTAATTTTGTTATGAAATTATTAAACTCTGCGGTGGAGAAAGTGTGGGTCCAATACCTGCCTATTCAAAACAGATCAAAGGGATTCATTAGTAATTGGTAGCATTTAGTGGAACCTGGCAGATGATCTTCTTGTTGATGCATTTACTTGATTGTTAATCTACAAGCTATAAGATAACATTAATTTACAGACTGTGCTGGCCTCAAATTCTCTTTCAAGCACCCTGTTCCCCTTCAGAAGATAAAATTTCCATAGGCCAGTGCTTATCTGCCTGGCTTCCCGGCTGACTGAGATTTAAGCTATACTGGCTTGGACGACGCGTGCAGTTGAACCTTTGCTAGCTTATGTGAGTGCTCAGCAAGAACATGGGGAATTACTGAATTTTTTATCAGTTAAGAGGAAAAGCTCAAAAGCAAAGATAATGAATCAGAAAAGGTAGTGTATTCATTTAACTTTATATTGCTTTGTTATAATTACTTAGAAAAACATTTAATAGGTAACGATATTTCTTTCCTAGGTCCATAAAGAGGAGGAGAACGTAGGGTATCTTACTGCTGTGTGTGGTTATTTGATCTTTTCTTAGAAGCATTTGTGCCTCCAATGTGTTGATTAGCAAAGGCAGATGAAGGTCTCTGTGTTTTGGGTTTAATTCTTATCGTGAATGGGATGGCGGTAGTGTTTGTAAAGACATCTACTTCTATTGAAAGCATAATGCACAGGCACAAGAGAAGGGACTTCAAGGTAGGATTTATTTTTCTTAATTGTTCCTAATTGCCCTTGACAAACATCCTTTTTCTCAAACGTGACTCGGGGTTGTCATTCCCAGATGGTTACAGCAGGTACGGATGCCATTATATGAAGTGCTTAATGTGGTTTGCAAAACAACTAACGATGAGATAACTGTGGAAATGTTCTCTGCTGCTGTCCGATGCAGGCAGTCTATTTTTGACCTGGAGACCCATATCAAGCCCTAGATTTTGTCAGGTCAGGGGTTAGGCACCGAAGACCTTATCTCTTTTTTTCCTTTGTTGACAACATATCCTTATCCTTCCTGGGTCCTGGGCTGACTGCTTGATAGCGCTGGTATTTAAAAAACCTAGATAGGAGAAGTCACGACCTTCTTTTTTCTATTTTTAAGGATGCACATTGAAGTTGCTAGCAAGGCTCAGTGAGCCACAGGGGCGCGGGATGAGACTGGGGGAGAACACTGCTAGGGAGGCCAGGAAGCCATGGAAAAGCATGCCTGGTGCTTTTCCATGTTAACCATTTTAACTGGTGCTTTGTTAAACAGAGATGTATTAAAAGCATAAATTAGTGTTACATAAGCATAAACAATTTGCAAAATTAAATATTTTATACACTATTTATTGGTTTTATTTAATGGGGTACTTTCAGGAAAAATATTTTTTCTGGTGAGTTTGGGAAATTTTAAATTAAGCAGTTAATTTTTTTGTTTGTCTGTAAGGAGGACCACTGCAATCACATAGTGTTTTATTTAAGGAAAAGTTATTTATGTGCTTTTTTTTAAGATTTACTGTTAGATAAGCAGCTAAAAGTTCCTTCATAATGGTAAGAAATTGAAGAAAGCTTCAAAATAGTGGATAGAAGGAGCACATCAAATTCTGTGCGAACTGTTAGAATGCGTAAATGAGTGCTTGGTCTGTGTTGGAGCCTGGTAGTAGCCTGAATCACTCACGTTATGTTAAATTAATTTTTTTGTTTAACCATTTAGTGTCTTGGCTCAACATTGCCCCCCCCGCCCCAGATTCTTGGACCTTGCAGTGTTGAAAGAGCAAAGCAGTTTAACCGCAGAGTTACTACCCTGTCTCTGTTCGGGGGTTAATGATAAAGAGTGACATAACTAACAAACTATAAGTTTTAATTGGCTTTATTTATATTGGGATTTAAAGCTAGAACAAAATAATGTCAACAAATTGTAACTCTGAAAATATAAGAAATCTGCAGCTATAAATAACACACAATTTTCCAGAAGAAATGACGAGTATCGACTCAAATGAAAAAATCTTGTAAGAAGTTGTGCGTAGCTTTTTATTGTTACAGTATCACTATGGATAAATATTGGTGATTTTGGTAAAATGGTAGTTTTTCGTCTGTTTACAGTCTCTTTCATATCTAGCAACTCTTCCTTTACTGGAGGGGAAGAGGCAAAGGGAACGAGAAGAAACAAGTTATTCGATATAGGCATTTAACTGATACATGGTTCCCTATCTAAAAACACATTTGCAAAATTTAAGCAGGACTTTGAAGGAGTCCTGTGTTAACAGGACTGTGTATTAACAGTGTTAACAGAAAAATGAATGCTCTTTAGTGTGTTCAGGCTGTATAAAATATAATTATTAATAATTGTTTAGTTGCCTCTGTCTCTTCAACTTAATCATGTCATAGAAAATCTACTACAGGAATGTTTTCCTCATGTAGCAACGTCTTATGTCATTTGTTGGCATGCCTACCAACATGAACAATCATTGTGTAATCAGCAATAGTGGTGAATTAAAGCTGAAAAACAAAGTTAAGGTGAAAAATAATATGTATTTGAACTGGCGTTAGTGAAGCCTGGCAGAAGCTAGTATTTAACACCTACATCTATATAATCTTATTAGGCAATGGATGCAAATCTCTGTATGAGGGGGAAGTACTGCTTTGAACAAAGGAAAACTGAAATTTTTGTCTTTCAAAATAAATTCTTAATCAGAGAAAGCATGGTCATCACAGTGGCAGTTCACACAGTCGAGTAGCTCATTTATGAGGTCTTCCCTGGACGTCTTCAGTGTGTTCACTGCTGTACGTCTAAATTTTTGTTATCTGCAGTATTAGTCTCATGGAGGTTTGTGTGAACTGGTTTAAAATGGTTGGAAAGGGTTTTGTGAAATCCGACTATGATAATCTGACTCAGAATATTTCTGTAGTGAATGAAAACAAGTGGTACATGTTGGTATTGAGTAAGATTAAAAAGTAGTTAGAAGAGCTGAACAGAAATTCCTTGATATTGTACTACTTATTTGTATACATATAGGTAACTCCTCAGTTACAGTCTCAGGTGAAAAACAGCAACTAAGTTAAAACCACAGAATAAATCATAGCTTAATTATGCCCCATTCTTTCTGCAGTGACAAAGTTCTCCATATCCTTTAGGAAAATGTTGACAGTGTATCTGATTAATTACTATTATGATAAATTGTCCTTGTTGCAGCCATCCCCATGAGTGCCACTCCTGTATTAAGTACATGCAGTCCTAATTGTTGTGTTAACTAAGAAATTAAAATCACACAACTCAGTCACTCCTTGTCCTGGGAGTTTGTAATTCTGGCTACATAAGTTTGTTAAATGCTCTTGCAAAAATAATAAATTTAGCAGCATAGACTGCTCTGAAGCACCCTTTAATTCTATGGATTTTAAGTGTAGATTCATCCCCAGTGACTCCTAGGACTAGATAAGTGCATACAAAAACACTTACCTGTTAAAAAGTGTACAATCTGTTATTCAGTGGATTGTATGTGGTTTCTGGTTAGAGATCTGTACATATGGAAATGTTTATCTTTTCTTAGTGTCATTCACCTGTCTTGAAACTGTCAGAAAAAAAGGAAAAAATCTTAGAGGGAAAAAGAGAAGAAAAACCCCTGTATTAAAGAATGAGCTGCTTTGGTCCCAGCCAGATGCTCTCCACCTCTGCAGTTAGACAGTCGGGATTTCTTCTTTAAGCCACCTACCTTCAGGGATTTAAGCAGCCAAAATGTTCTATCTGGGTAGCAGAAATGGCTTAACATCTGCACCATATTGGTGTTTTCTGTGTTAATATTTGTCACGGTGACTTTTTAAATTTCCCAAACCCCAGCTTTCAGGCTCTTCATGTATGATACAGGTAATACAAGCCAGCAGAGTATTAGAACTGCGCTGAACATAATAGATTCCGTCAGTGGTATTTTGCTGTCCTTTCGCTCGGAGTTTGTTTTCTAAAGCAATGACCTGTGTTTTTCTCCTTTTATTTTTAGCTGGAGTGAAAGCTATAGAAGTTTCTTTTTAGCGGATTTTACCGCTGATCTTCAATATGGTTTGAGTATAATGTTTCCAAGTAAATGGAGTGGCAAAGAAAATCTGATAATCTCGTTGCTGATGCAGCGTTGTATGTCCGAAGACTGGAGTTGCTAAACCATGAGGTAAACTTCTCAGTGCTGGCAGCGACCTGCTGCATACCGCACTGCAAGCAAACCTGCGACGGAGTTTAAGCTGCAAATTAATCATTTGCACAACGTATCAAATATCACCGTGATGGGACATGAGGTTTATTTCTCTGAAGCCATTGTTAAGGTACACTAATAAAATCAGGAAGGAATTCTATTCCTTAGGAATAGTTAGCTCTGGAACAGTTCTTTACGTGTATCTTTTTCCTCAGTGTGTATATTTTGTAGGCATATAACTAAGAAAATTGTGCAGTTTTACAAATCCTATTATAGCAGTAAATATATTCCATCTTATTACCCACAAAGAGCAGCAGGGAGCATGAACTCTTCCTTTCCAGGAACATGTGAATACATACTCCTTTCTGTCTCTTTATCATATATCACAGTGAGCTTATACCAAAAATTAATATTTTGGAGACTCCTGTTCAACTCTCAGAATTGTACTTGCACGCAGAGTTGCCAAGGCAGTTGGTTTGGGGTTTTCTGTTCGTTATTCGTTAGTCCTGCTGGACCTTGAAAATTTCCTTTTTAGAATTAGCGGTTCTTTTTCTGAATCTTCGCTTGAGGAAACAAGCCAGGGAATCCTCCACACACTCTCTGGTATCTAAGCAAAATACATGTTAATGTCCAGTATTAAGCTTTGTTAAGCAGCCCACAGAATGAATAAATACTGGATTTCTCAATAAAATGACTAAAGAAAGAATGGGAATCTTGGCTTTGTTCATCAGGAAAATAGTCTCATTGCGTTCAGTTAACGATTTCAAATACTCCTTTATGACTAACTGACGTGGGACAATTTGAAGCCCAAGCCCAGTTAATTCCCATTGATGGATCTGAAATCTTAGAGCTGTTACATTAATGGAAATTTGTTCACTTGTATTTTTGGGCTTGAGAGAAAAACAAAACAAAAATGACCTTAAAATAAACCAACCAACAAACCAGTGGAGGTGTTGGTAACCTTGGCCACTCTCATCGAAAAGTGCCCCCTAAAGAGCCCGTGGAAATAGTGATTCCCCCCCCCCCCTTTGTAGCACAACTGGGACACAGAAACCCCATTTTCTTTAGTGAGAATACTTGGACGCCCTCCAATCAAGTGGGAACAAAGAGTTGTCTGTCAGGGTCTCAGGAGCCCCCACATCTGCTTTTAAAACAGGATATGGGGAAGGGTAAAAATCCTCTCCATCTGTGACGCTAACAGGGCTTTGAGAACACCTGGAATTAGTACACCCAGCATTTGAAGCTTATCGCTGGAGCTCATTTCTGATAGACTAAATGGCTTTAGGGGCCGAGTTTCTGTGTTGTGTGGGAGCTTAGTGCTAGGGCAGACTTTCCACTGGAGGGTCTGGACCCTAAAATCTGAAGCCAGTCGTCCTTTGGAAAACTGTAAAATAATTTCAACAAATAACTTCTGGGATTCTGTTTAGCCTGTTTTTAGCTTTTACTTGAAAAAAAAAAAAGTCCTTTGAGTGATTTTTAGTGCATTTCACTATCCACTCAGGATTTTGTAAGCAAACACATCAAATTTATGCCTTTATTTTTGTTAATTGCGTTCTGTTTAAGTTGGTTTCACTTGTGTGAATGTCCAACAAAGCAGAGAACATTAAGCACACAACCAAGTTGTTAAGGGGAGTTCCTTCTGTGCTCGAAAGGAATACCTGTGTATTTTCAGTAGAGCCTGAAAGTGTTTCCTGTGATCAGTGTGCAGTGAAAATGGCCCAAGTACGTCATATTATCAGTCAGCTTTTAACAGAATTTAATTGGACAGTTACTCAGATAACTGGCTAGCTAACAAAAAGAAGAAGAAATATTTTGGTGGACAGTTTGTGAAAGGAAAATTGTTTCTAGACTTCTTCATATTAATTACTCATCTGTCTCCATTTTCAAGTAAGGATGCTGTTGGTGAATTCTGTCAACAATTTCAAATAAGTAGAGAAGCTTAATTTGATTAAAACTTAGGTCTCTCTGTATCATGTCACAATGATTTGTTGGGTTTCTGTTATTTTCTTTGTTTCATTTGCAATGGGGAAACAATAATGGGCTACCATGTCCTGGCTCTTGCACTGCTAGATTTCAGGAATAGCAATAATAAAACTTGTCTGGGCAACTTATAAAAGCTCTGCTTCAATTTCAAAGACTGTGCATGTAAATCAGTGGCCTGATTAGCTGCATATTCATAAGTGTAGAATTTCTTAATATAAAAATAAAGAATCTGGTTCAGAATACATGTTACAATATATTTTAGAAAGTAGTCATAATAAAAAATACTGTTACAGTCATTTTTATTTCTGGAATTTTAAAGTTTGCAGGAGAACTCTGAAATGGAAAGGTTGACAGCCATAATTGTAATTATGTGTTCTTGAAACTAGGAGGTGAGTGTGTTAATGACTGCTTATTGTATTCACTAATCATCATTTATGGTAGCACATAATCTTAAAAGTTCATCAACTTGTGTTTGATGTTTTTAATATTGAAAAAACCCTGCCTATTAAGGAGGATATGCAGTAGGAATTGAGAGGTGACTGACTGTGTTAGTTCTTGTTTCATTTTTGTGGTAAATCCCAAATGTTAAGGATGCTCACGGCTCTTTTGGTCAGCTGAGTTTCTGCTGTTTTTCTCGAGTACAAGTCTGAATGATGTGCTCAGGCTTTTAAAATGTTATCACTTTGGAAGTCAGCTTTGGTTACTAAGAATGAACATTCGATTTAATCTCTTGTATAATTGTCATCTTTCTTAACAGAAAATCTTTAAATTGCCACAAACTACAATAGAGTTAATGTGTCAGCTGGGTTGGTTACATCCTTCTTAACAGAGAAGTCTGCGAAATACTGAAACTGTAGCACTGGACATATCTATTTCACAAGTTCAATACAGATAACAATAAGATTGTTTGAAAGATTAATTTTAAATTTAAGAAATACAGAATATTTTAAACAGAAAAAACCTGTGAAAGTAGGTGGTGGGAGGAAAAACCTGGTGACAGAGCATTTGTGTTAATCTGGCTCACAGTTTGCCTTCACTCTTTCTTCTGACAGTCTTAACGCTGTGTAATCCTCCATAATCTAAAACTGGGTATGCACTGCTTTTTCTGTGAAATAAAATATCAGCCAGAGGGGAAAAAAAAAGAAAGAGTAACAGTTAAAAACAAAAAACACTGTATATAACAGAGGTTTTTCTAATTACTTGGGAGACAGTATCACAGTTGCTGTAACTTTTTAGAAGAATTTTCCATTACTTTACTGCTGGCAATCTATCCAACATTTAAGAAACTTGTGTTTCTGTACTGCTCTTCTGAGAGGTTTGAGTTGCACATACAGCTAGAAGCTGCTGTGCTGTTGGCTTGTTAGAAGAAAGTACAACGAAAATTTTCCTAGACATTGGCTGTTATATGAGAAAGATCTTATTTAAAAGCGCTCTCATTCTTTGTGAATGCTCTAAAAGTAAATTGTTTATCTTACAAACGTGTTTTAAAAAATAGTAACACCTGGATTGAACTGACACTTTTTTTTATCCTTTTCAGTCAAATATTTTCGAAGTAATTTTTAAGTATATTTCAGTATATTTTGAAGAGGCGCAGTGTAACAAAAGTATAGCAAAGATGAAGGATCGATGAATGGTGGTAAGGAAAAACAGTGAATCTCTTGAACAAGGCATTTCATCAATATGCGAGAGTAGTGAAAAAGTTACATAATTTCTGTTTTTTTGAAGTTAATTTATTCATATTAATGCTGGCAGTGAAGTAGATTTTCTTGAAATCCTCGCTGAGCTCAGTAAGTAGTGTTCTGTGCTGTCCAAGGGTACAGGGAACGAATGCAAAAGCGTTTTGATGCTATAAATAAATGTCAGTGTACTGCAACGGTTGAACAATATGAGCTTTTCATGTCAGTCAGACAATTCTTTGATGTGTTTGGCATTAGATTTTTGGGGGCATATATAAAAGGTAAATTACATAAATATTGTTAATTACCATTAATCCACATATTATAATGCAGAAGTCAACTAATGGTTATGTTTAACTATTTTAATGTTGCATTTTAAAATTGTAAAGGGTAGAAACTTTGTTTTCCTTTATGTGCATTTAAATACCTTGAAAGGAGTTTAATTTTCCTTCAATCGTATAGCTGTAGTTTTCCTTTATGGAGCCAGTTTTGTTCTTCTGGCTTAGGGGGAAAGTGTTTGCCGTACAGAAATACTGCAGTGTGTTACCTGTGCCCTTTAAAATGGACTGGAAACACAGAGCCACTGCACGTGTCATGAATCCCCTGTCTAGACACACACATACCATAAAATCTCTTCTTTCTTCTGATTATAGTGAATTTTTTTTTTTTTTTTTTTTTGAGATGAGTGTAGGCTGGCTTTTTTGAAAAGTAGTTTGTATTGGATTCCTTTTGATTTTTATATCCAAACCAATTATCAATGCTTTCTTTTCAAGCACTTTTAAGGGATACGCAGTACAAAAATACCTGTAAGGTCTGTGAAAAGCAATGACTGGAATACAGAGAGAATGGAATTACAGACAATGCAATAACCTACTGATATACTGCAATAACTAATCAAAATGTAATAACTGAGTAAAAGGGCGAGGACATTATCCTTCCCATGGTGTTTAGGGCAGGAGGAGCCTGTCGGCGCTAGGAAGAGAGCGGGCAGTTGCAGTAAGGCTGCTGTATCACCCGCCCGGCCGTAGGGCTCCAGGCGTGAGCGCTG